>NW_022881486.1:0-10000 GCF_004382145.1 Drosophila mauritiana
CATATAATATTTAATCATTTTATATGTATATTTATTTAATTTACTCATATAATTGCCAAAATCATATAAATACATAAGTTTTGAACAATATCAGAGGTCGGCAACGGTCTTTCCTCTATAATACTAAGAGAATGTGGGAATATTTCAGCATTTTTCCCTTATACATATAATAATTAATAATTTTCATATGTATATTATTTAATTTACTCATATAATTGCCAAAATCATATGAATACATAAGTTTTGAACAATATGAGAGGTCGGCAACCACTGCCTACCTATAGTAGTTTTTGAACCCTCTGTCGTAATTCCGGTCGTTTACACTACTATACCCTCTCAGGCTTTTCTCTATAATACTAAGAGAATGTGGAATATTTCAGCATTTTTTCCCCTATACATATAATAATTAATAATTTCATATGTATATTATTTAATTTACTCATATAATTGCAAAATCATATGAATACATAAGTTTTGAACAATATGAGAGGTCGGCAGCCTAGTAGTTTTTGAACCCTCTGTCGTAGGTCGTTTACACTACTATACCCTCTCACTATAATGGCTTTTCTCTATAATACTAAGAGAATGTGGGAATATTTTCAGCATTTTTTCCCTATACATATAATAATATAATTTTCATATGTATATTATTTAATTTACTCATATATTGCCAAATCATATAAATACATAAGTTTTGAACAATATCAGAGGTCGCAACGGTCTTCCTCTATAATACTAAGATAATATGGGAATATTTCAGCATTTTTTCCCTTAACATATAATTAATCATTTTCATATGTATATTATTTAATTTACTCGTATAATTGCCAAAATCCTATGAAGACATAAGAGAATACAATATGAGAGGTCGGCGCAACCATAATATAGTAGTTGATGACGAGGTGTTTGGCAACTTGATACAATTCTTAAAAAGTCTTTATATTAATTATATGATAGGGACAATATCATGCGTCACTAAATTGATGACGAGGTGTTTGGCAACTGACACAAATCATTAAGTCTTTATATTAATTATATGATAGAGACAATATCATATGCGTCACTAAATTGATGACGAGGTATTTGGCAACTTGATAAATTCTTTAAAGTTTTATATCAAAATTATATGATAGGGACAATATCATATGCGTCACTAAATTGATGACGAGGTGTTTGGCACTTGACACAATTCATTAAAGTCTTTATATTAATTATATGATAGAGACAATATCATATGCGTCACTAAATTGATGACGAGGTATTTGGCAACTTGATATAATTCTTTAAAGTCTTTATATCAAAAATTATATGATAGGGACAATATCATATGCGTCACTAAATTGATGACGAGGTGTTTGGCAACTTGACACAATTCATTAAAGTCTTTATATTAATTATATGATAGGACAATATCATATGCGTCACTAAATTGATGACGAGGTATTTTGGCAACTTGATACAATTCTTTAAAGTTTTTTATATCAAAAATTATATGATAGGGACAATATCATATGCGTCACTAAATTGATGACGAGGTGTTTGGCAACTTGACACAATTCATTAAAGTCTTTATATTAATTATATGATAGGACAATATCATATGCGTCACTAAATTGATGACGAGGTATTTGGCAACTTGATAAATTCTTTAAAGTTTTTATATCAAAATTATATGATAGGGACAATATCATATGCGTCACTAAATTGATGACGAGGTGTTTGGCAACTTGACACAATTCATTAAAGTCTTTATATTAATTATATGATAGGGACAATATCATATGCGTCACTAAATTGATGACGAGGTATTTGGCAACTTGATAAATTCTTTAAAGTTTTTATATCAAAATTATATGATAGGGACAATATCATATGCGTCACTAAATTGATGACGAGGTGTTTGGCAACTTGACACAATTCATTAAAGTCTTTATATTAATTATATGATAGGGACAATATCATATGCGTCACTAAATTGATGACGAGGTATTTGGCAACGTGATAGAATTCTTTAAAGTCTTTATATCAAAAATTATACGATAGGGACAATATCATATGCGTCACTAAATTGATGACGAGGTATTTGGCAACTTGATATAATTCTTTAAAGTCTTTATATCAAAAATTATATGATAGGGACAATATCATATGCGTCACTAAATTGATGACGAGGTGTTTGTTTGGCTACAGGAAAAATCATTTATTTATCGAATCATCAAGCAAAGGATAAGCTTCAGTGGATCGCAGTATGGCAGCTGCTCAACCACTTACAACACCTTGCCTGTTACAAAAGTCGTTTACAATTGATTCTAGGCTTTGTCATTGTATTAAATAATGCTTTTATATGTAACTAGCGCGGCATCAGGTGATCGAAGATCCTCCTAATTTACTATGTTACAAATTACATTGGCATCACATCCATTGTCGTTTATAAAATAAATTATAAACTTTAAATGGTTTAGAAGCCATACAATGCAAATTGCCCCTTATTTATCATTGCAGTCCAGCACGGATACGACCTTAGAGGCGTTCAGGCATAATCCAACGGACGTAGCGTCATACCACTGTTCGCTCGAACAAGTATTGTGCCATTGGTCCGTACCTGCGGTTCCTCTCGTACTACGCAGGAATGCTGTCGCAACAACGTTTTGTCATTAGTAGGGTAAAACTAACCTGTCTCACGACGGTCTAAACCCAGCTCACGTTCCCTTGCATGGGTGAACAATCCAACGCTTGGTGAATTTTGCTTCACAATGATAGGAAGAGCCGACATCGAAGGATCAAAAAGCGACGTCGCTATGAACGCTTGGCCGCCACAAGCCAGTTATCCCTATGGTAACTTTTCTGACACCTCTTGTTAAAAACTCTTTAAACCAAAAGGATCGATAGGCCGAGCTTTTGCTGTCCCTGTGTGTACTGAACACCGAGATCAAGTCAGCATTTGCCCTTTTGCTCTATGTGTGGTTTCTGTCCGCACTGAGCTGGCCTTGGGACACCTCCGTTATTATTTGAGAGATGTACCGCCCCAGTCAAACTCCCTACCTGGCAATGTCCTTGAATTGGATCATACCTGAGTAATTGGAGTTATACCAAATTTTCAAATCAAAAATACATAAATGCATCGTTTTATTAAAGAATTTGTTTGCGATTATATAACAAACTCGTGATACTTTGATCAAGAAGCTTGCATCAAAACCCAATACCATAAGATATAATAAATATATCCGTATAATGGCTAGGAAATGATACACGTTCCATTTAATCAAGTAAGTAAGGAAACAATAAGAGTAGTGGTATTTCATTGACGATACCAAACCGAGGTCTAATATCTCCCACTTATTCTACACCTCTTATGTCTCCTTACACTGCCAGATTAGAGTCAAGCTCAAAAGGGTCTTCTTTCCCCGCTAATTATTCCAAGCCCGTTCCCTTGGCTGTGGTTTCGCTAGATAGTAGATAGGGACAGTAGGAATCTCGTTAATCCATTCATGCGCGTCACTAATTAGATGACGAGGCATTTGGCTACCTTAAGAGAGTCATAGTTACTCCCGCCGTTGACCCGCGCTTACTTGAATTTCTTCACTTTGACATTCAGAGCACTGGGCAGAAATCACATTGTGTCAACACCCGCTAGGGCCATCACAATGCTTTGTTTTAATTAGACAGTCGGATTCCCCAAGTCCGTGCCAGTTCTGAATTGATTGTTAATTGATAATCGTTATAATTGATAAGAACTAATTGGTTTAACCCAAATAGTATTCTTAAAAATTTTAGCAAGAAAGTTCCACAATTGGCTACGTAACTAAACTATCCGGGGAACAAGTAACTAACATAAATGCTAGAAACTCTATTTACCCAGAACGAGCACATAAACCATGTTATTGTTTCCCAATCAAGCCCGACTATCTCAATCTTCAGAGCCAATCCTTATCCCGAAGTTACGGATCTAATTTGCCGACTTCCCTTACCTACATTATTCTATCGACTAGAGACTCTTCACCTTGGAGACCAGCTGCGGATATTGGTACGGCCTGTTGAGAAGTTTGCGTGTCCCCACCATAAATTTTCAAGGTCCGAGGAGAAAATATCGACACAACAGTATATGTCATGCTCTTCTAGCCCATCTACCATATCTCTCTGCGAAAGACTTCCATGGTAGTACGGCTATAAAACAGAAAAGAAAACTCTTCCGATATCTCTCGACGGCTTCTTTATGGTCGTTCCTGTTGCCAGGATGAGCACGAGGCCCATATTTAATAACAAACGGATACTCAACAGGTTACGGAATTGGAACCGTATTCCCTTTCGTTCAAAATTATTCAAGTGTATTATATTCGCTTTGTTTATATAGTTAGGCATTTTTGTTTTACTTGAAAATTTTCGGCTTTCGCCTTGAACTTAGGACCGACTAACTCGTGATCAACCACTGTTCACACGAAACCCTTCTCCACTTCAGTCCTCCAAGGTCTCATTCGATTATTTGCTACTACCACCAAGATCTGTACCAATGGCAGCTCCATGCAGGCTTACGCCAAACACTTCTACGCATACCATTGTACCTTCCTACTCACTAAAGTTTCAAAATTTATATCACAAGTAATATAAATCATCTACTTTAGCGGTAATGTATAGGTATACAACTTAAGCGCCATCCATTTTAAGGGCTAGTTGCTTCGGCAGGTGAGTTGTTACACACTCCTTAGCGGATTTCGACTTCCATGATCACCGTCCTGCTGTTTTAAGCAACCAACGCCTTTCATGGTATCTGCATGAGTTGTTAATTTGGGCACCGTAACATTACGTTTGGTTCATCCCACAGCGCCAGTTCTGCTTACCAAAAGTGGCCCACTGGGCACATTATATCATAACCTTGAACTTCATATCAAGAAAGTTAAGGTTCTTACCCATTTAAAGTTTGAGAATAGGTTAAGATCGTTTCGACCCTAAGGCCTCTAATCATTCGCTTTACCAGATAAGATTATTTTATATAATATTAAAATGCACCAGCTATCCTGAGGGAAACTTCGGAAGGAACCAGCTACTAGATGGTTCGATTGGTCTTTCGCCCCTATACTCAATTCTGACAATCGATTTGCACGTCAGAACTGTTTCGGTCTTCCATCAGGGTTTCCCCTGACTTCAACCTGATCAAGTATAGTTCACCATCTTTCGGGTCACAGCATATATGCTCAAGGTACGTTCCAGTTAGAGGCATAAATAATATAAATATACATTATACATAACTATATAGAACGCCCCGGGATTGTGTTAATTAGCTATAAATAGCTAAAAAACTAATCCCATTATTAGTCAAGTTAATTACGCTATTAGGTTTACATCCCAATAACTTGCACATATGTTAGACTCCTTGGTCCGTGTTTCAAGACGGGTCCCGAAGGTATCCTGAATCTTTCGCATTGTTAATCATACAAGAGCATATAATAAACACAAAAATCAATGATAATTATGCCATTATATAATTCCGAAAAATTAACGCTCTGTAATAATATAAATCTATCAGCACTTTATCAAATTAATAACATTTATTCTGTGTTAAAATGCAAGCAATTTAATTGGAATAAACTATAAGTTATATTTTATGATAAATTTGGGATATGCTAATAGATTACAATGTCCTTATATGGAAAAAATGCACATTATTCTTAATAATATTATTTAAATATTACAATTTTAATGATGAATTTTCCATAACGGATATTCAGGTTCATCGGGCTTAACCTCTAAGCAGTTTCACGTACTGTTTAACTCTCTATTCAGAGTTCTTTTCAACTTTCCCTCACGGTACTTGTTTACTATCGGTCTCATGGTTATATTTAGTTTTAGATGGAGTTTACCACCCACTTAGTGCTGCACTATCAAGCAACACGACTCTTTGGAAACATCATCTAGTAATCATTAACGTTATACGGGCCTGGCACCCTCTATGGGTAAATGGCCTCATTTAAGAAGGACTTAAATCATTAATTTCTCATACTAGAATATTGACGCTCCATACACTGCATCTCACATTTGCCATATAGACAAAGTGACTTAGTGCTGAACTGTTTTCTTTTCGCTCGCCGCTACTAAGAAAATCCTTGTTAGTTTCTTTTCCTCCCCTAATTAATATGCTTAAATTCAGGGGGTAGTCCCATATGAGTTGAGGTTGTATATATAACTATTTTTTGCCATAAATTCTTTATATATAAATGATAAAACAATCAATTAAATTCGTTATAAATAGTTCCAATAGTTCTTGTAAGCAAAGTTATTTTTTATCCATTTAACGAACCAACGAAGAATAATAACAAAACCAAGATTTTTCTTTTTCCGAATCATTAATAAGAGACAATTCTAGATGAAAAATATTTCAATTTTTTATGCTAGACATTTCTCAGTATTATTTGATTGAAAAAGAAAATATTTCTCTTCGTTTTTCACATTCAAATGTGAGATAATGTTTTTCATTTCTTTTTTAATATTATGAATAAAATCATTATTTAATCCAATAATATACCATATGCTTATAAAAAATTTATAAACAACTTAATTAGCATAGTCTTACAACCCTCAACCATATGTAGTCCAAGCAGCACTATAAAATTAATTAAAGTACATAACAGCATGGACTGCGATATGCGTTCAAAATGTCGATGTTCATGTGTCCTGCAGTTCACACGATGACGCACAGTTTGCTGCGTTCTTCATCGACCCATGAGCCGAGTGATCCACCGCTTAGAGTTTTATAATTCATTTTTATATAATATCAATATTGTTTTTATTGAAAGAAATTAAAAATACACCATTTTACTGGCATATATCAATTCCTTCAATAAATTTATTTTTATACCTAAAAATAAATGTTGCGATATGTCTTAGTTTCATATAAGCATTATGTATCATAAAAATCTGGTTATGGTTTGCTATTTTGGGTGACACATACTGCAAAATTTATATAAAACATTAACCTGATGGATGACAGGTACAAACATTGTATATTTTAGGTTGTTGCATTAGCCAACGTATGCTCATAACATAGATGAACAATACATATTCGCAACGCGTGTATATTATGGTCCATATACACACACACTTATTTTGAATACCACATTCAAAATTATTTTAATTTTAATTCGACTTCTACTTTCAAATTTTGTTCAGTTTCTTCGATTTCCATTTTCGAGAATTTGTTTTTATAGGAAACGCCATTGTTGTAGTAGGTACTGCCACAAATACGCACAACAACATTAATAATGTTAAAGTCTTTTTATGAGGTTGCCAAGCCCCACATATAAAATAAAAGCCATCTTCATTTTATTTTGACTTTAACTTTTGATTCCGTGGAATCATTTTGTAATATTTTTATTTTGGTAAATTGTATTTATTTGTATTATAACAAATGTTTATTAACGATAAGGATATTATACAATAATGATCCTTCCGCAGGTTCACCTACGGAAACCTTGTTACGACTTTTACTTCCTCTAAATAATCAAGTTCGGTCAACTTTTGCGAAACAACCGTAACACGCAAGGCGTCACAGTGATCACGTCCGGAGACCTCACTAAATAATTCAATCGGTAGTAGCGACGGGCGGTGTGTACAAAGGGCAGGGACGTAATCAATGCGAGTTAATGACTCACACTTACTGGGAATTCCAAGTTCATGTGAACAGTTTCAGTTCACAATCCCAAGCATGAAAGTGGTTCAGCGGTTTACCCGGACCTCTCGGTCTAGGAAATACACGTTGATACTTTCATTGTAGCGCGCGTGCAGCCCAGGACATCTAAGGGCATCACAGACCTGTTATTGCTCAATCTCATTATTGCTAGACGCAATTTGTCCATTTAAGAAGCTAGTGTCCTTATAATGGGACAAACCAACAGGTACGGCTCCACTTACATAAACACATTCAAACACAATAAACATTTTACTGCCACCATGAATGAAGGCTACATAAGCTTCAGCACCATAATCCTGAAGATATCTATTTAATATATTTGAGTCTCGTTCGTTATCGGAATTAACCAGACAAATCACTCCACGAACTAAGAACGGCCATGCACCACCACCCATAGATTCGAGAAAGAGCTATCAATCTGTCTTACACACTTATGTTCGGACCTGGTAAGTTTTCCCGTGTTGAGTCAAATTAAGCCGCAGGCTCCACTCCTGGTGGTGCCCTTCCGTCAATTCCTTTAAGTTTCAGCTTTGCAACCATACTTCCCCCGGAGCCCAAAAGCTTTGGTTTCCCGGGAAGCGACTGAGAGAGCCATAAAAGTAGCTACACCCAATTGCTAGCTGGCATCGTTTATGGTTAGAACTAGGGCGGTATCTGATCGCCTTCGAACCTCTAACTTTCGTTCTTGATTAATGAAAACATCTTTGGCAAATGCTTTCGCTTAAGTTAGTCTTACGACGGTCCAAGAATTTCACCTCTCGCGTCGTAATACTAATGCCCCCAAACTGCTTCTATTAATCATTACCTCTTGATCTGAAAACCAATGAAAGCAGAACAGAGGTCTTATTTCATTATCCCATGCACAGAATATTCAGGCATTTGAAGCCTGCTTTAAGCACTCTAATTTGTTCAAAGTAATAGTACCGGCCCACAATAACACTCGTTTAAGAGCACTAGTGCAGGTTTTTAAATAGGAGGAACATATGAAAAAATACAAGTATTTAATCACATATAAGAACTCCACCGGTAATACGCTTACATACATAAAGGTATAGTACTAACCACAATTGTAAGTTGTACTACCCGTATGAAGCACAAGTTCAACTACGAACGTTTTAACCGCAACAACTTTAATATACGCTATTGGAGCTGGAATTACCGCGGCTGCTGGCACCAGACTTGCCCTCCAATTGGTCCTTGTTAAAGGATTTAAAGTGTACTCATTCCAATTACAGGGCCTCGGATATGAGTCCTGTATTGTTATTTTTCGTCACTACCTCCCCGAGCTGGGAGTGGGTAATTTACGCGCCTGCTGCCTTCCTTAGATGTGGTAGCCGTTTCTCAGGCTCCCTCTCCGGAATCGAACCCTGATTCCCCGTTACCCGTTGCAACCATGGTAGTCCTAGATACTACCATCAAAAGTTGATAGGGCAGACATTTGAAAGATCTGTCGTCGGTACAAGACCATACGATCTGCATGTTATCTAGAGTTCAACCAATATAACGATCTTGCGATCGCTTGGTTTTAGCCTAATAAAAGCACATGTCCCATAAGGTTCATGTTTTAATTGCATGTATTAGCTCTAGAATTACCACAGTTATCCAAGTAACTGTTAACGATCTAAGGAACCATAACTGATATAATGAGCCTTTTGCGGTTTCACTTTTAATTCGTGTGTACTTAGACATGCATGGCTTAATCTTTGAGACAAGCATATAACTACTGGCAGGATCAACCAGAATAATGTTTTTCCTTCATATTCCATTCATATATTTTGAATCGAAATAAGCAATATAATAGATATATAGATATATAGATTTTTCACTTTATATAATTCCATGATTTTTATTATATTGAATAAAATTCAATATTTCGCCTTTGGGTAAAATTTTAAATATATAAGTAAAAAAATCCATTCGATTACGGCCATTTTTATATAGCATTCGTAATCCATATTTTCATTTTTAATTTATACTTGTTTTACCAATATAACAAGAATTTCATCTAATTATTGTAATATATATATTTCTATAATTTTATCTTTTTATACATACATATTTCATTATAAAATATCATTTTATTTCCAACATACATAATTATTGTATCCACACATGTACAATTTTTGTTTAACCAATATAAATATTAAGTTAAATCATTTGCATTTTGAAGATAAATTTAAAATTTATCTCTTTTCATATATATCTCTGGTAATATATAACATAAAACCAAGCGCATATGATAATATTTCCACATTTAATATATAATTTTATATTTCTTTCATAAGAATCCATATTTGTATTATACCGTAACGATATAAT
>NW_022881486.1:15000-28933 GCF_004382145.1 Drosophila mauritiana
TTCCATTTAATCAAGTAAGTAAGGAAACAATAAGAGTAGTGGTATTTCATTGACGATACCAAACCGAGGTCTAATATCTCCCACTTATTCTACACCTCTTATGTCTCCTTACACTGCCAGATTAGAGTCAAGCTCAAAAGGGTCTTCTTTCCCCGCTAATTATTCCAAGCCCGTTCCCTTGGCTGTGGTTTCGCTAGATAGTAGATAGGGACAGTAGGAATCTCGTTAATCCATTCATGCGCGTCACTAATTAGATGACGAGGCATTTGGCTATTTTTTTTTTTTTTTTTTGATCGCGGAGGTATGGAAATCTATCGAAAGATACTAGGTCTGTCAACACTTCAGTTTCCTAGCATGCACGATTCATTGCTGAACCGAAGTTCCGCAACGCCTACGTACTAAAACCATCCTCATAGCCATTTATATATTACCATTATTTGCGATGTTTATGCCTTTATTGATGTTATGCCAAGACAGCAAGCAAATGTTTTGAACCAAACGTTTTAGCTAAGTCCAATCTCGGGAAAACCCGCTCAGGTACATGAACTGTTTAAAACAACCGAGACTGCCTCTCATAACCTGGACGCTAATGATATGACTATCATATTTGCTGAGGAGACCCTTCGCTATCAATCTTTTAACGGATTGACCACTCCAGATCCCCCTCCAGTTCAGGGTGGCAGAATGGAATTCAATGTCACCTGCGGCTTCGAATCTGCGACGCAATTCAGTTCGTATGTCCGGTCTGTCGTATCTATTGATTTTGCGCTGGTGCGCATCATCCATAGAGTGTCCGTCTGTCACAATTTGTATGTCGATCACATCAATGTGATTTTGTCGTAGTGCCACCAGGTCCGGTTTATTAAGGCCGGATTCGCACTGCAGACTTGGTTCAACAATGACCGCGCAGCCTCTCTCCTCAAGTCCCCGCTTGATTCGATTTACTACGCAGTTGTGTCTAGCTACGCGCCTCCCATGCGATCGGTAACATTTTTGCATTATATGGTTTGTTGTTTCGGGAGCGTCACATCCTGCACGACACTGTCGTTCCAATTCGTGCCTTCCCCTTGTAGTACGAGACTTCGTGGGTAGGGCATTTATCCGCAGACGAATACCGTCTATATATTCCTTTCCTGTTAGTAAACGCGTGGGTTGATTAACCCACCCGTGTTGCGGTCCCCAATGGCCCGCTTCACGGAGTCCGCTGCCATCAACTGAGAGGTACAATTTGTTCGCCCAATATTTTTCTATTGCCGGACGCGATAACAATTCATGTTGTTCTGCAAATAATCTATCTCGGGCCCGTTGTTTTTCGGCTTCGAGGAAAGAGCTGGCTACCTCGTTTTGCGTGAGGTGAGGCCATTTAATATTACTCAAACGTCTTAGCCTTAACATTGGAGCTACCCATCTAAGTGATGGAATTCCGAGACCTCCACTTTTTGGGGGTGCGTGAATGAATGCTATCGGCACATCCAGCGGAAGATTTAGCCATCTTCGCACATAGTATCGTATTAGTTTGTCAGTTTTTCGTAGGACGCCTATCGCCACACTCCCAAGGGCTAACTTGTGATAGAGCTGTGGGATAAGGACAGTCCTTAGGGCGAACATCCTCTGTTGTGGTTTGAGGGGGGCCTTTGTCAATCTTTGTAGCTTTGGACCAATGTCCTCGGCCGGATTGCATCGAACCCTCCCAGTTGCAGTGAAGTTGATGCCTAAGTACTTCCACTCGTCCGTTCGCTTCAATGATGGAATCTCTCTTGAGCCTACGTAAAAGCTCTGTGCCTCTAGCACGGTACACTTCTGTTTCGGCTGGCCCTTAATGCCAACGGTAAAACATTTGTCGGCATTAAGTTTGAGGCCGACGAGAGATAGAAAATCCAACGTTCTGTCCAACAATACTTGAAGTCCCATTCGAGTTTCAGCAAATAGTACCAAATCATCTGCAAACGCGGCCGCGTTAGTAATGGCATTTCCGACTCTAGCACCAATTTCGCTGGGTAGGTTTCTAAGTAACTAACCTGTACCTTAAGAGAGTCATAGTTACTCCCGCCGTTGACCCGCGCTTACTTGAATTTCTTCACTTTGACATTCAGAGCACTGGGCAGAAATCACATTGTGTCAACACCCGCTAGGGCCATCACAATGCTTTGTTTTAATTAGACAGTCGGATTCCCCAAGTCCGTGCCAGTTCTGAATTGATTGTTAATTGATAATCGTTATAATTGATAAGAACTAATTGGTTTAACCCAAATAGTATTCTTAAAAATTTTAGCAAGAAAGTTCCACAATTGGCTACGTAACTAAACTATCCGGGGAACAAGTAACTAACATAAATGCTAGAAACTCTATTTACCCAGAACGAGCACATAAACCATGTTATTGTTTCCCAATCAAGCCCGACTATCTCAATCTTCAGAGCCAATCCTTATCCCGAAGTTACGGATCTAATTTGCCGACTTCCCTTACCTACATTATTCTATCGACTAGAGACTCTTCACCTTGGAGACCAGCTGCGGATATTGGTACGGCCTGTTGAGAAGTTTGCGTGTCCCCACCATAAATTTTCAAGGTCCGAGGAGAAAATATCGACACAACAGTATATGTCATGCTCTTCTAGCCCATCTACCATATCTCTCTGCGAAAGACTTCCATGGTAGTACGGCTATAAAACAGAAAAGAAAACTCTTCCGATATCTCTCGACGGCTTCTTTATGGTCGTTCCTGTTGCCAGGATGAGCACGAGGCCCATATTTAATAACAAACGGATACTCAACAGGTTACGGAATTGGAACCGTATTCCCTTTCGTTCAAAATTATTCAAGTGTATTATATTCGCTTTGTTTATATAGTTAGGCATTTTTGTTTTACTTGAAAATTTTCGGCTTTCGCCTTGAACTTAGGACCGACTAACTCGTGATCAACCACTGTTCACACGAAACCCTTCTCCACTTCAGTCCTCCAAGGTCTCATTCGATTATTTGCTACTACCACCAAGATCTGTACCAATGGCAGCTCCATGCAGGCTTACGCCAAACACTTCTACGCATACCATTGTACCTTCCTACTCACTAAAGTTTCAAAATTTATATCACAAGTAATATAAATCATCTACTTTAGCGGTAATGTATAGGTATACAACTTAAGCGCCATCCATTTTAAGGGCTAGTTGCTTCGGCAGGTGAGTTGTTACACACTCCTTAGCGGATTTCGACTTCCATGATCACCGTCCTGCTGTTTTAAGCAACCAACGCCTTTCATGGTATCTGCATGAGTTGTTAATTTGGGCACCGTAACATTACGTTTGGTTCATCCCACAGCGCCAGTTCTGCTTACCAAAAGTGGCCCACTGGGCACATTATATCATAACCTTGAACTTCATATCAAGAAAGTTAAGGTTCTTACCCATTTAAAGTTTGAGAATAGGTTAAGATCGTTTCGACCCTAAGGCCTCTAATCATTCGCTTTACCAGATAAGATTATTTTATATAATATTAAAATGCACCAGCTATCCTGAGGGAAACTTCGGAAGGAACCAGCTACTAGATGGTTCGATTGGTCTTTCGCCCCTATACTCAATTCTGACAATCGATTTGCACGTCAGAACTGTTTCGGTCTTCCATCAGGGTTTCCCCTGACTTCAACCTGATCAAGTATAGTTCACCATCTTTCGGGTCACAGCATATATGCTCAAGGTACGTTCCAGTTAGAGGCATAAATAATATAAATATACATTATACATAACTATATAGAACGCCCCGGGATTGTGTTAATTAGCTATAAATAGCTAAAAAACTAATCCCATTATTAGTCAAGTTAATTACGCTATTAGGTTTACATCCCAATAACTTGCACATATGTTAGACTCCTTGGTCCGTGTTTCAAGACGGGTCCCGAAGGTATCCTGAATCTTTCGCATTGTTAATCATACAAGAGCATATAATAAACACAAAAATCAATGATAATTATGCCATTATATAATTCCGAAAAATTAACGCTCTGTAATAATATAAATCTATCAGCACTTTATCAAATTAATAACATTTATTCTGTGTTAAAATGCAAGCAATTTAATTGGAATAAACTATAAGTTATATTTTATGATAAATTTGGGATATGCTAATAGATTACAATGTCCTTATATGGAAAAAATGCACATTATTCTTAATAATATTATTTAAATATTACAATTTTAATGATGAATTTTCCATAACGGATATTCAGGTTCATCGGGCTTAACCTCTAAGCAGTTTCACGTACTGTTTAACTCTCTATTCAGAGTTCTTTTCAACTTTCCCTCACGGTACTTGTTTACTATCGGTCTCATGGTTATATTTAGTTTTAGATGGAGTTTACCACCCACTTAGTGCTGCACTATCAAGCAACACGACTCTTTGGAAACATCATCTAGTAATCATTAACGTTATACGGGCCTGGCACCCTCTATGGGTAAATGGCCTCATTTAAGAAGGACTTAAATCATTAATTTCTCATACTAGAATATTGACGCTCCATACACTGCATCTCACATTTGCCATATAGACAAAGTGACTTAGTGCTGAACTGTTTTCTTTTCGCTCGCCGCTACTAAGAAAATCCTTGTTAGTTTCTTTTCCTCCCCTAATTAATATGCTTAAATTCAGGGGGTAGTCCCATATGAGTTGAGGTTGTATATATAACTATTTTTTGCCATAAATTCTTTATATATAAATGATAAAACAATCAATTAAATTCGTTATAAATAGTTCCAATAGTTCTTGTAAGCAAAGTTATTTTTTATCCATTTAACGAACCAACGAAGAATAATAACAAAACCAAGATTTTTCTTTTTCCGAATCATTAATAAGAGACAATTCTAGATGAAAAATATTTCAATTTTTTATGCTAGACATTTCTCAGTATTATTTGATTGAAAAAGAAAATATTTCTCTTCGTTTTTCACATTCAAATGTGAGATAATGTTTTCATTTCTTTTTTAATATTATGAATAAAATCATTATTTAATCCAATAATATACCATATGCTTATAAAAAATTTATAAACAACTTAATTAGCATAGTCTTACAACCCTCAACCATATGTAGTCCAAGCAGCACTATAAAATTAATTAAAGTACATAACAGCATGGACTGCGATATGCGTTCAAAATGTCGATGTTCATGTGTCCTGCAGTTCACACGATGACGCACAGTTTGCTGCGTTCTTCATCGACCCATGAGCCGAGTGATCCACCGCTTAGAGTTTTATAATTCATTTTTATATAATATCAATATTGTTTTTATTGAAAGAAATTAAAAATACACCATTTTACTGGCATATATCAATTCCTTCAATAAATTTATTTTTATACCTAAAAATAAATGTTGCGATATGTCTTAGTTTCATATAAGCATTATGTATCATAAAAATCTGGTTATGGTTTGCTATTTTGGGTGACACATACTGCAAAATTTATATAAAACATTAACCTGATGGATGACAGGTACAAACATTGTATATTTTAGGTTGTTGCATTAGCCAACGTATGCTCATAACATAGATGAACAATACATATTCGCAACGCGTGTATATTATGGTCCATATACACACACACTTATTTTGAATACCACATTCAAAATTATTTTAATTTTAATTCGACTTCTACTTTCAAATTTTGTTCAGTTTCTTCGATTTCCATTTTCGAGAATTTGTTTTTATAGGAAACGCCATTGTTGTAGTAGGTACTGCCACAAATACGCACAACAACATTAATAATGTTAAAGTCTTTTTATGAGGTTGCCAAGCCCCACATATAAAATAAAAGCCATCTTCATTTTATTTTGACTTTAACTTTTGATTCCGTGGAATCATTTTGTAATATTTTTATTTTGGTAAATTGTATTTATTTGTATTATAACAAATGTTTATTAACGATAAGGATATTATACAATAATGATCCTTCCGCAGGTTCACCTACGGAAACCTTGTTACGACTTTTACTTCCTCTAAATAATCAAGTTCGGTCAACTTTTGCGAAACAACCGTAACACGCAAGGCGTCACAGTGATCACGTCCGGAGACCTCACTAAATAATTCAATCGGTAGTAGCGACGGGCGGTGTGTACAAAGGGCAGGGACGTAATCAATGCGAGTTAATGACTCACACTTACTGGGAATTCCAAGTTCATGTGAACAGTTTCAGTTCACAATCCCAAGCATGAAAGTGGTTCAGCGGTTTACCCGGACCTCTCGGTCTAGGAAATACACGTTGATACTTTCATTGTAGCGCGCGTGCAGCCCAGGACATCTAAGGGCATCACAGACCTGTTATTGCTCAATCTCATTATTGCTAGACGCAATTTGTCCATTTAAGAAGCTAGTGTCCTTATAATGGGACAAACCAACAGGTACGGCTCCACTTACATAAACACATTCAAACACAATAAACATTTTACTGCCACCATGAATGAAGGCTACATAAGCTTCAGCACCATAATCCTGAAGATATCTATTTAATATATTTGAGTCTCGTTCGTTATCGGAATTAACCAGACAAATCACTCCACGAACTAAGAACGGCCATGCACCACCACCCATAGATTCGAGAAAGAGCTATCAATCTGTCTTACACACTTATGTTCGGACCTGGTAAGTTTTCCCGTGTTGAGTCAAATTAAGCCGCAGGCTCCACTCCTGGTGGTGCCCTTCCGTCAATTCCTTTAAGTTTCAGCTTTGCAACCATACTTCCCCCGGAGCCCAAAAGCTTTGGTTTCCCGGGAAGCGACTGAGAGAGCCATAAAAGTAGCTACACCCAATTGCTAGCTGGCATCGTTTATGGTTAGAACTAGGGCGGTATCTGATCGCCTTCGAACCTCTAACTTTCGTTCTTGATTAATGAAAACATCTTTGGCAAATGCTTTCGCTTAAGTTAGTCTTACGACGGTCCAAGAATTTCACCTCTCGCGTCGTAATACTAATGCCCCCAAACTGCTTCTATTAATCATTACCTCTTGATCTGAAAACCAATGAAAGCAGAACAGAGGTCTTATTTCATTATCCCATGCACAGAATATTCAGGCATTTGAAGCCTGCTTTAAGCACTCTAATTTGTTCAAAGTAATAGTACCGGCCCACAATAACACTCGTTTAAGAGCACTAGTGCAGGTTTTTAAATAGGAGGAACATATGAAAAAATACAAGTATTTAATCACATATAAGAACTCCACCGGTAATACGCTTACATACATAAAGGTATAGTACTAACCACAATTGTAAGTTGTACTACCCGTATGAAGCACAAGTTCAACTACGAACGTTTTAACCGCAACAACTTTAATATACGCTATTGGAGCTGGAATTACCGCGGCTGCTGGCACCAGACTTGCCCTCCAATTGGTCCTTGTTAAAGGATTTAAAGTGTACTCATTCCAATTACAGGGCCTCGGATATGAGTCCTGTATTGTTATTTTTCGTCACTACCTCCCCGAGCTGGGAGTGGGTAATTTACGCGCCTGCTGCCTTCCTTAGATGTGGTAGCCGTTTCTCAGGCTCCCTCTCCGGAATCGAACCCTGATTCCCCGTTACCCGTTGCAACCATGGTAGTCCTAGATACTACCATCAAAAGTTGATAGGGCAGACATTTGAAAGATCTGTCGTCGGTACAAGACCATACGATCTGCATGTTATCTAGAGTTCAACCAATATAACGATCTTGCGATCGCTTGGTTTTAGCCTAATAAAAGCACATGTCCCATAAGGTTCATGTTTTAATTGCATGTATTAGCTCTAGAATTACCACAGTTATCCAAGTAACTGTTAACGATCTAAGGAACCATAACTGATATAATGAGCCTTTTGCGGTTTCACTTTTAATTCGTGTGTACTTAGACATGCATGGCTTAATCTTTGAGACAAGCATATAACTACTGGCAGGATCAACCAGAATAATGTTTTTCCTTCATATTCCATTCATATATTTTGAATCGAAATAAGCAATATAATAGATATATAGATATATAGATTTTTCACTTTATATAATTCCATGATTTTTATTATATTGAATAAAATTCAATATTTCGCCTTTGGGTAAAATTTTAAATATATAAGTAAAAAAATCCATTCGATTACGGCCATTTTTATATAGCATTCGTAATCCATATTTTCATTTTTAATTTATACTTGTTTTACCAATATAACAAGAATTTCATCTAATTATTGTAATATATATATTTCTATAATTTTATCTTTTTATACATACATATTTCATTATAAAATATCATTTTATTTCCAACATACATAATTATTGTATCCACACATGTACAATTTTTGTTTAACCAATATAAATATTAAGTTAAATCATTTGCATTTTGAAGATAAATTTAAAATTTATCTCTTTTCATATATATCTCTGGTAATATATAACATAAAACCAAGCGCATATGATAATATTTCCACATTTAATATATAATTTTATATTTCTTTCATAAGAATCCATATTTGTATTATACCGTAACGATATAATAATCCAACTATACGGCAGGTAATAAATTAATATTTGCCTGCCTCCAAAAATTAACGATAATATATGGAAACGATTTGTTATTCTATATATAATAGAAACTTGACTTTTGTTTCAACGATATTATCTATAAAGCGTATATTCCTATTATCCGCGAGCCAAGTCCCGTGTTCTATAGAACTGAGAAACAAATTTGTACGGATAATAATATACTTTATTGTATGTAACCAATATAAACATAATCCGAAATAAATATTTCGAATAATGCGGGAGGTCGGCAACCACTGCCTACCTATAGTAGTTTTTGAACCCGCTGTCCTCAAAGCGGGTATTTTCAATTCCGTTTGCCACCCAACATACGGGCTATTCTCTTATATATTAAGAGATTATAGGAACATTTCATTTTTTTTCCATTATTCATATATAATATGATTATTTTTTCCCTTATACATATAATAATTAATCATTTTCATATGTATATTATTTAATTTACTCATATTATTGCCAAAATCATATGAATACATAAGTTTGAACAATATGAGAGGTCGGCAACCACTGCCTACCTATAGTAGTTTTTGAACCCTCTGTCGTAATTCCGGTCGTTTACACTACTATACCCTCTCACTATAATGGCTTTTCTCTATAATACTAAGAGAATGTGGGATATTTTCAGCATTTTTTCCCTTATACATATAATAATTAATCATTTTCATATGTATATATTTAATTTACTCATATTATTGCCAAAATCATATGAATACATAAGTTTTGAACAATATGAGAGGTCGGCAACCACTGCCTACCTATAGTAGTTTTTGAACCCTCTGTCGTAATTCCGGTCGTTTACACTACTATACCCTCTCACTATAATGGCTTTTCTCTATAATACTAAGAGAATGTGGGATATTTTCAGCATTTTTTCCCTTATACATATAATAATTAATCATTTTCATATGTATATTATTTAATTTACTCATATTATTGCCAAATCTGAGTCGCGATCGAACACTCGACGAGTGCAGACGTGCCTGCGGATCGACAGCAAATTGTTAGCAAATTGTTCACAGTTGTAAGTCCCGTTACTTGTGCCCAGCCACTTCGCGTCGCGTGATCTTGTCGCGCGTTTTGATTGGCCCAGCCAACGTACCTAACGGTAGTTCGCACTAACACCATCGCACACCCGAGTGTGCGTGTTATCAGCGCAAAAAACCCAGTGCTCGAAGCAGCGGTATAATTGCAAAGCAGCAGCCACGTGCTGCCTGGCTCACCGGCTTACGGTGCCCAGCTTCCCCCCCCCCCCCCCTCCTCACTCCTTATCAACTTTGGAGAAGATGGACTGGCAGGCCCCCCCGCGCACCCACAAGCTTGGAACAACACCACGCAAAAAGGCTCTGAGAACACGCAAGAGCAGCTCCAGCAGCGAGGGAAGCACCTCGCATACAGAGCCGGGCGAGATAAAGCGAAAACCGGCAAAGAAAGCACAGGGAGAGGAGCTGGAAGATAAGCCAAGCACTAGCGCAGCTCTGCGCAAGAAGCTCGCCAACAACGCCTTCGCTTTACTCTCGACCGAAGAAGACGAGTACGACCAAGAGAGCTCTGATGACGAACCCGGACCTAAAGACGATTCCAAGCCCAAGACCCCCGAGAAACCAAAGCCCACCCCGAAGACCATCAAGCCACCTCCGATTTTTATCCCCGATGTGACCAACATCTCGGCACTCGTCAAGATGATCACGACTCTTGTAGGCCCGAAGAACAATTTTACCTACAAGACCGTGAATGGCAACAACGTACGTGTCATGATGCCGGACAAAGAGTCCTATACAGCTCTGCGTCTCCAACTTGTGGCCCAAAACAAGAGGCATCGGACTTTCCAGCCGAAAGATGAACGTGCATACAAGGTTGTCATCAAAGGACTCCACCACTCCACCGATCGTGAGGAAATCATTGAAGACCTTCGCAGACAAGGGCACGCTGTTAGAGATCTGCACAATCCCATTGGCAGAAGAACTAAAGAACCGCTGGGAATATTCTTCGCCAACCTGGAGCCTTCCAGCAACAACAAAGACGTCTACCAAGTCAAGCGGATCTGCAGGTCGGTAGTAACCATTGAACCGCCGCAGAAGTTCAACGACGTGCCTCAATGCTTCAGGTGCCAAGGATTCGGTCATACACAGCGTTACTGCTTCCTGGAATACCGATGTGTAAAGTGTGGAGGCCCTCACGAATCGAGGGCATGTGAGAAGAGGGAGGACGACAAAGCGTGCTGCTTCCACTGCCAGGCGGACCATCCTGCGTCTTTCAAGGGATGCCCTGCATACAAAAGGGCCAAAGCACTCGCTGCTCCGAAAACAAGGCCCGTCGCTAATGCTAACAAGGCGCCGCCCGTGGCATCACCAAACGTCACCTCTGGCAGGAGCTACCGAGACGCCCTCAACGGAGTGCACGCAGCACCGCAGAATCCCACAACCCCAGTCCAAACCCAAACAGAAACCCCACACTCCGGTCAGATAGAAGCGATGTTCGCTCGCATGGAAGGAATGATGGAAAGGATGATGGAGCGCATGTTCACCCAGATGACACAGCTGGTGGCCACCATTCTCAACAGCAAGTCATGCAACTAAAGCTCCACCTAGTCGTCTGGAATGCGAACGGCCTGCAGAACAGCAAGGCCATAGTCGAGCACCATCTGAAGACCCACCAGATCGATATCCTACTCGTAGCCGAAACCCACTTCTCCCCCAGATCCCACTTTAATATCAGCGGATATGACCTCATCCATGCAGACCATCCTTCTGGCAGAGCACGCGGTGGAGCAGCCATCCTCATCAGGAGCGGTATTCAATACCTAGAGCTGCCCGCGTTTCAGCAAGACTGGCACAATGTCCTGTCATCAGGATTGTCAGCCCGCAAGGAGATTTAGACATTGGAGCGGTCTACTTTCCCCCAGATACCGCATAACAGCATCTCACCTCAGTGAGTTCTTCGAGCATTTTGGGCCCCGCTTCATAGCAGCTGGAGATTATAACGCCAAACATTCTTGGTGGGGATCGCGCGCCAACAACCCCAAAGGGAAAACTCTGTTTGGGTACCTGCAACGCCACCGACTGGACTGCCACTCCACTGGCGAGCCCACTCACTGGCCAACGAATCCCCTCAAGACTCCAGACCTACTGGACTTTGCTGTGTCGAAAGGCATAGGGCATGCGAAGATCAGCTGCACAACAAATGCTGATCTCCTGTCAGACCACTGTGCAATAAACGTGCTAATCAACACGCCAGTCCTCAGGAAAACCCCGCTCAGAAGGCTCACTGGAAAATATACCGACGCCGCCAAGTTCGCGTCCTGGATGCTCTCCACCGTCAATCCGAACCCCATCCTCAACACACCCAGGAACATTGATGAAGCTATCGGGAATCTCACCAGGCAGATGCAAAACGCTGCGGAATTCGCAAGCCCACCGCCACCAAAGACTGCGAGAACACCTAGCAGGGACCTCCACCTCTGGTCCCCGGAAATTGCGGCACTCGTGACTGAGAAGAGGCGTCTCAGGAGAGTTTGGTTCTTGACGCGCAATCCAAGAGACAAAACAGCGCTCAATCACGCCACAAAGGAGTTGAAGGACAAGATCTCCAGCCTACGCCAGGACTCCTTCCTCAGATTCCTCGAGGAACTCTCTCCCGGGGACCCAGACCACAATCTGTGGAACGTCACCCGCCACATTAAACGACCAGCCAAAAAGGTTTCCGCAGTGCGCAAAGCAGATGGATCCTGGTGCCGTTCGGATGCTGAAAGAGCAGAAGCTTTCGCCGAACACCTTTACAACGCCTTCTCTCCGTTCGACTGCTGCACTGCCGAAGAACATGCTGAAACAGCCCGGTTTCTCAATAGCCCAAGCTCTCCCGGTCCCCCGTTGGAACCAGTCGACCCTGAGGAAGTTGCGCAGGAGATTGCTCTACTGAAGAACAACAAATCTCCAGGCCTGGATCGTATAGATGCGGCGGCCCTAAAAATGCTCCATTCCGCGCACACAAATGCTGGCCAGCATTTACAACAGCTGCTTCCGGCTAGGGTACTTCCCGGAAGAGTGGAAAAGAGCAGAGTTATTGTCCTCCTCAAGCCTGGTAAGCCTGAAGCCAATCTCGCCTCCTATCGTCCGATTAGTTTGCTGGCAATCCTCTCCAAAATACTCGAAAGAGTATTTTTGCGCAGAGTATTGCCAGTACTGGATGAGGCTGGTTTGATCCCCGATCACCAGTTTGGCTTCAGGCGCTCCCACGGAACACCAGAGCAATGCCACCGGCTAGTCGAACGGATCTCGAGGCATTCGAGCAAAGAAATACTGCTGCGCTGTAATGCTCGACGTGAAGCAGGCATTCGACAGATTTGGCATCCTGGACTCCTCCATAAACTCAAATCCTACTCCCAAGCCCCCATTTACCCTCCTCAAATCCTACACTGAGGGAAGAGCATTCCAAGTCAGATGCGGAAGTGCAATAAGCCTACCCAGACTGATCAGAGCTGGAGTTCCGCAAGGCAGTGTGCTCGGACCAATACTGTACACCCTTTACACCGCAGACCTTCCCATAATCCCCTCCAGGAACCTAACTATAGCGACTTATGCAGATGACACGGCTTTCTCGCCTCCTCATCCGACCCACGAGAAGCCTCCGAAACAATCCAAAGGCAAATGGACGCGCTACATCCTGGCTCAGCAGGTGGAACATCGTAGTGAACGCGGAAAAATCTACCCAAACAACATTTGCACTAAGGAGAGGAGACTGCCACGGTCACGCTAAACGGAGTCATCATTCCCAACGCACCCGCACCCAAGTACCTAGGACTTACCCTGGACCGCAGGCTCATTGGCGTCCCCACATCGTCAGCAAACGCATACAGGCCGATGCGCGTCTGAGGCAGATGCATTGGCTTATTGGGAGAGGGTCCAAGCTAAGGCAGAACCAAAATCCTGGTGTACAAGGCAATTCTCAAGCCCATCTGGACCTACGGGATACAGCTATGGGGCACGGCAAGCACACGAATCGCCTGCGTATACAGCGGTTCCAGAATAGGTGCTTGAGAATTGCCTGTAATGCGCATCCCTACCACGAGAATGTCGCCATACATAGGAACTTGGAATCCCACAAGTCGCTGATGAAATCTCCAGGCTCAGCGAGAGATACCTGAAAAGGCTCGAAAACCACCCTAACCACCTCGCCACCAACCTATTAGACAATAGCCAAACAAGCAGACGTCTCATGAGGAGACACCCTCTCGATCTTCCACAACAAAAAACAACAAAAAAAAACCCCGCCACAAATACATGTACAATAGTATCCCTTAAGCTAATGTTCCCCCGCAAAACCATTTAATTATTGTCCACTAGGACAGATTTTAAAATAATAAACGCACGCTAAAAAAAAAAAAAAAAAAAAAAG
>NW_022881487.1:0-78274 GCF_004382145.1 Drosophila mauritiana
GTCGCAGCTCTGCCTCGGCCACAGTTCGCTTGGATGAAGCTAACATTAATGTCTAGCTTGCACCCTTGCCAGCAACGCCCCGTATATCGGGCACACGTTCGAGAGCATGTAATGCCCCGAGGGTTGCCCTCTGTGACGGCAGTTCCGGCAGTCCACCGGGTTTTGGCACTTTGCCCGGTGTGGCCTTGTTGCCCGCACTGGCGGCAGACATTGTCCTTCTGCCGGCATTCGCTGACCTTGTGGTCGAAACCCACGCATCTGTGGCAGGCGTATGTGCGGACCTGTGCTCGGCATCGGAATGAGAACCACTTGATGTAGACACGACCTACATCAAGCTTCGCCATCGCGCGGTCGTCTACTCTAGCGTTACATTTACTGTGGCGCCGTCGGTTACCGACCACGCCTTGGTCACCAGGTGCACGGACTTCTTAAATTGGGACATAGTCATATCGCTGTCGAAGTTATTTCCATGCAGCTCCTGCATGAATTCCTCAGGGCCGATAGCTGTGTCGACGTCATAGACGACGACCTTCGGCTTCTCGGCCGCATTCCGTGCCACATTTAGCCCAACTTCAGCGAACCTCTTTGATGCTACCACCTTCTGCAGCTCTCCAACTGAAGGAGTACGAATGATCGCACCACCACCTCGACGGAGCTCACGTACCTCATGTACTCTGACTCCGAGGGAGGGTGCAACCATCGTTCGCACCTTTTCCGCTATAGCTTTCCCCGATAGCGCAGGGTCGTCGCACTTCACACCGCTGACCACGTCTCGCGAACCTTGGTGGTCCGCGGGGCAGCGATGGGTGCAACCTGTGGCATCTGGGGAGCATTGGCGGCCGTATTCTTTAACGGATTCGACGACGGCGGCGGCGGTGGCGGCATAGCGAGCCGCGTCTCCAGTTCTCCACACCGGAGCATTAACGCCAGCACCAGCTCATCGTAGCGGCTGATAGCATACGAGAGCTCTTCCGTGTCCACTTCTCCTAGGCTGCGGAAGCTGCTTTCTCACCATGCGCTGGGTGGCCGACAGCTCTGCCATCATGGCTGCTTGCCCAGCACGGGCGGCAGCGGGTAGCGGCAGTGGCAGTGGTGGCAACAATTTTAGCAGCAGTGGAAACGGAGGCAGCAGTGTGGTCGGCAGCAGGGGCAGCAGTAGGATCAACAGGTGGCAGCAGCGTGGGGTAGCCGCCCGGGCGTCCTCCAGCGA
Organism: Drosophila mauritiana; assembly: GCF_004382145.1. Taxonomy (NCBI): domain Eukaryota; kingdom Metazoa; phylum Arthropoda; class Insecta; order Diptera; family Drosophilidae; genus Drosophila; species Drosophila mauritiana. The sequence goes on from NW_022881487.1 coordinate 1,211, forward strand.
CGAAAACGCCTCCTCCAGTACACCAACGGGTTCTGGCACTCCATTCGATGCCAGGGCAACCAATTTCGCCTGCGTCGGCGCCGAGCTCTTAGAGGCCAGATGGCTTCTGCGCCTGCGTCGTTTGGACTTCCTCGAAGCACTACTTCCGCTCAAGGCACTCACGCTGCTGTCGCTCTCGATCGGCATAACTCCGATGGTGGCTCCTCCTACCGTCGACGCCAGCAACCGTATGCTCGTTTGCTCAGTGACAAAAGGTAGATGCTCTAGAGCTCCACCTATCGGTAGCGTCTGGTAGCACTAAAACTGTCCCTATACACAAACCCTAGCAGTGACTGCCACCAATAAGCTTTTGACAGCTGCTCAAAAAGCTTACTCGAAAAACTTACTCGTAAGCTCGCCTCGCAGCACGTGCGGAGTGGAAAATTTCCAATAGTTTATTGTTAATAATTTCCAAACCGCTTGTTTTTAACACTCGACAATTTTCACTCGACTTCCGCGGAGCACTAAATCACCGATTTAATTACTTTCCAACAAGGAAAACTTAGTTATTCGCAATCTGTACACGAGCGCAACGAAAACACGTCGTCGTCGTAATCCATTCATGCGCGTCACTAATTAGATGACGAGGCATTTGGCTACCTTAAGAGAGTCATAGTTACTCCGCCGTTGACCCGCGCTTACTTGAATTTCTTCACTTTGACATTCAGAGCACTGGGCAGAAATCACATTGTGTCAACACCCGCTAGGGCCATCACAATGCTTTGTTTTAATTAGACAGTCGGATTCCCCAAGTCCGTGCCAGTTCTGAATTGATTGTTAATTGATAATCGTTATAATTGATAAGAACTAATTGGTTTAACCCAAATAGTATTCTTAAAAATTTTAGCAAGAAAGTTCCACAATTGGCTACGTAACTAAACTATCCGGGAACAAGTAACTAACATAAATGCTAGAAACTCTATTTACCCAGAACGAGCACATAAACCATGTTATTGTTTCCCAATCAAGCCCGACTATCTCAATCTTCAGAGCCAATCCTTATCCGAAGTTACGGATCTAATTTGCCGACTTCCCTTACCTACATTATTCTATCGACTAGAGACTCTTCACCTTGGAGACCAGCTGCGGATATTGGTACGGCCTGTTGAGAAGTTTGCGTGTCCCCACCATAAATTTTCAAGGTCCGAGGAGAAAATATCGACACAACAGTATATGTCATGCTCTTCTAGCCCATCTACCATATCTCTCTGCGAAAGACTTCCATGGTAGTACGGCTATAAAACAGAAAAGAAAACTCTTCCGATATCTCTCGACGGCTTCTTTATGGTCGTTCCTGTTGCCAGGATGAGCACGAGGCCCATATTTAATAACAAACGGATACTCAACAGGTTACGGAATTGGAACCGTATTCCCTTTCGTTCAAAATTATTCAAGTGTATTATATTCGCTTTGTTTATATAGTTAGGCATTTTGTTTTACTTGAAAATTTTCGGCTTTCGCCTTGAACTTAGGACCGACTAACTCGTGATCAACCACTGTTCACACGAAACCCTTCTCCACTTCAGTCCTCCAAGGTCTCATTCGATTATTTGCTACTACCACCAAGATCTGTACCAATGGCAGCTCCATGCAGGCTTACGCCAAACACTTCTACGCATACCATTGTACCTTCCTACTCACTAAAGTTTCAAAATTTATATCACAAGTAATATAAATCATCTACTTTAGCGGTAATGTATAGGTATACAACTTAAGCGCCATCCATTTAAGGGCTAGTTGCTTCGGCAGGTGAGTTGTTACACACTCCTTAGCGGATTTCGACTTCCATGATCACCGTCCTGCTGTTTTAAGCAACCACGCCTTTCATGTATCTGCATGAGTTGTTAATTTGGGGCACCGTAACATTACGTTTGGTTCATCCCACAGCGCCAGTTCTGCTTACCAAAAGTGGCCCACTGGGCACATTATATCATAACCTTGAACTTCATATCAAGAAAGTTAAGGTTCTTACCCATTTAAAGTTTGAGAATAGGTTAAGATCGTTTCGACCCTAAGGCCTCTAATCATTCGCTTTACCAGATAAGATTATTTTATATAATATTAAAATGCACCACTATCCTGAGGGAACTTCGGAAGGAACCAGCTACTAGATGGTTCGATTGGTCTTTCGCCCTATACTCAATTCTGACAATCGATTTGCACGTCAGAACTGTTTCGGTCTTCCATCAGGGTTTCCCCTGACTTCAACCTGATCAAGTATAGTTCACCATCTTTCGGGTCACAGCATATATGCTCAAGGTACGTTCCAGTTAGAGCATAAATAATATAAATATACATTATACATAACTATATAGAACGCCCCGGGATTGTGTTAATTAGTATAAATAGCTAAAAAACTAATCCATTATTAGTCAAGTTAATTACGCTATTAGGTTTACATCCCAATAACTTGCACATATGTTAGACTCCTTGGTCCGTGTTTCAAGACGGGTCCCGAAGGTATCCTGAATCTTTCGCATTGTTAATCATACAAGAGCATTATTAACACAAAAATCAATGATAATTATGCCATTATATAATTCCGAAAAATTAACGCTCTGTAATAATATAAATCTATCAGCACTTTATCAAATTAATAACATTTATTCTGTGTTAAAATGCAAGCAATTTAATTGGAATAAACTATAAGTTATATTTTATGATAAATTTGGATATGCTAATAGATTACAATGTCCTTATATGGAAAAAATGCACATTATTCTTAATAATATTATTTAATATTACAATTTAATGATGAATTTTCCATAACGGATATTCAGGTTCATCGGGCTTAACCTCTAAGCAGTTTCACGTACTGTTTAACTCTCTATTCAGAGTTCTTTTCAACTTTCCCTCACGGTACTTGTTTACTATCGGTCTCATGGTTATATTTAGTTTAGATGGAGTTTACCACCCACTTAGTGCTGCACTATCAAGCAACACGACTCTTTGGAAACATCATCTAGTAATCATTAACGTTATACGGGCCTGGCACCCTCTATGGGTAAATGGCCTCATTTAAGAAGGACTTAAATCATTAATTTCTCATACTAGAATATTGACGCTCCATACACTGCATCTCACATTTGCCATATAGACAAAGTGACTTAGTGCTGAACTGTTTTCTTTTCGCTCGCCGCTACTAAGAAAATCTGTTAGTTTCTTTCCTCCCCTAATAATATGCTTAAATTCAGGGGGTAGTCCCATATGAGTTGAGGTTGTATATATAACTATTTTTTGCCATAAATTCTTTATATATAAATGATAAAACAATCAATTAAATTCGTTATAAATAGTTCCAATAGTTCTTGTAAGCAAAGTTATTTTTTATCCATTTAACGAACCAACGAAGAATAATAACAAAACCAAGATTTTTCTTTTTCCGATCATTAATAAGAGACATTCTAGATGAAAAATATTTCAATTTTTTATGCTAGACATTTCTCAGTATTATTTGATTGAAAAAGAAAATATTTCTCTTCGTTTTTCACATTCAAATGTGAGATATGTTTTTCATTTCTTTTTTAATATTATGAATAAAATCATTATTTAATCCAATAATATACCATATGCTTATAAAAAAATTTATAAACAACTTAATTAGCATAGTCTTACAACCCTCAACCATATGTAGTCCAAGCAGCACCTATAAAATTAATTAAAGTACATAACAGCATGGACTGCGATATGCGTTCAAAATGTCGATGTTTCATGTGTCCTGCAGTTCACACGATGACGCACAGTTTGCTGCGTTCTTCATCGACCCATGAGCCGAGTGATCCACCGCTTAGAGTTTTATAATTCATTTTTATATAATATCAATATTGTTTTTATTGAAAGAAATTAAAAATACACCATTTTACTGGCATATATCAATTCCTTCAATAAATTTATTTTTATACCTAAAAATAAATGTTGCGATATGTCTTAGTTTCATATAAGCATATGTATCATAAAAATCTGGTTATGGTTTGCTATTTTGGTGACACATACTGCAAAATTATATAAAACATTAACCTGATGGATGACAGGTACAAACATTGTATATTTTAGGTTGTTGCATTAGCCAACGTATGCTCATAACATAGATGAACAATACATATTCGCAACGCGTGTATATTATGGTCCATATACACACACACTTATTTTGAATACCACATTCAAAATTATTTTAATTTTAATTCGACTTCTACTTTCAAATTTTGTTCAGTTTCTTCGATTTCCATTTTCGAGAATTTGTTTTTATAGGAAACGCCATTGTTGTAGTAGGTACTGCCACAAATACGCACAACAACATTAATAATGTTAAAGTCTTTTTATGAGGTTGCCAAGCCCCACATATAAAATAAAAGCCATCTTCATTTTATTTTGACTTTAACTTTTGATTCCGTGGAATCATTTTGTAATATTTTTATTTTGGTAAATTGTATTTATTTGTATTATAACAAATGTTTATTAACGATAAGGATATTATACAATAATGATCCTTCCGCAGGTTCACCTACGGAAACCTTGTTACGACTTTTACTTCCTCTAAATAATCAAGTTCGGTCAACTTTTGCGAAACAACCGTAACACGCAAGGCGTCACAGTGATCACGTCCGGAGACCTCACTAAATAATTCAATCGGTAGTAGCGACGGGGCGGTGTGTACAAAGGGCAGGACGTAATCAATGCGAGTTAATGACTCACACTTACTGGGAATTCCAAGTTCATGTGAACAGTTTCAGTTCACAATCCCAAGCATGAAAGTGGTTCAGCGGTTTACCCGGACCTCTCGGTCTAGGAAATACACGTTGATACTTTCATTGTAGCGCGCGTGCAGCCCAGGACATCTAAGGGCATCACAGACCTGTTATTGCTCAATCTCATTATTGCTAGACGCAATTTGTCCATTTAAGAAGCTAGTGTCCTTATAATGGGACAAACCAACAGGTACGGCTCCACTTACATAAACACATTCAAACACAATAAACATTTTACTGCCACCATGAATGAAGGCTACATAAGCTTCAGCACCATAATCCTGAAGATATCTATTTAATATATTTGAGTCTCGTTCGTTATCGGAATTAACCAGACAAATCACTCCACGAACTAAGAACGGCCATGCACCACCACCCATAGATTCGAGAAAGAGCTATCATCTGTCTTACACACTTATGTTCGGACCTGGTAAGTTTTCCCGTGTTGAGTCAAATTAAGCCGCAGGCTCCACTCCTGGTGGTGCCCTTCCGTCAATTCCTTTAAGTTTCAGCTTTGCAACCATACTTCCCCCGGAGCCCAAAAGCTTTGGTTTCCCGGAAGCGACTGAGAGAGCCATAAAAGTAGCTACACCCAATTGCTAGCTGGCATCGTTTATGGTTAGAACTAGGGCGGTATCTGATCGCCTTCGAACCTCTAACTTTCGTTCTTGATTAATGAAAACATCTTTGGCAAATGCTTTCGCTTAAGTTAGTCTTACGACGGTCCAAGAATTTCACCTCTCGCGTCGTAATACTAATGCCCCCAAACTGCTTCTATTAATCATTACCTCTTGATCTGAAAACCAATGAAAGCAGAACAGAGGTCTTATTTCATTATCCCATGCACAGAATATTCAGGCATTTGAAGCCTGCTTTAAGCACTCTAATTTGTTCAAAGTAATAGTACCGGCCCACAATAACACTCGTTTAAGAGCACTAGTGCAGGTTTTTAAATAGGAGGAACATATGAAAAAATACAAGTATTTAATCACATATAAGAACTCCACCGGTAATACGCTTACATACATAAAGGTATAGTACTAACCACAATTGTAAGTTGTACTACCCGTATGAAGCACAAGTTCAACTACGAACGTTTTAACCGCAACAACTTTAATATACGCTATTGGAGCTGGAATTACCGCGGCTGCTGGCACCAGACTTGCCCTCCAATTGGTCCTTGTTAAAGGATTTAAAGTGTACTCATTCCAATTACAGGGCCTCGGATATGAGTCCTGTATTGTTATTTTTCGTCACTACCTCCCCGAGCTGGGAGTGGGTAATTTACGCGCCTGCTGCCTTCCTTAGATGTGGTAGCCGTTTCTCAGGCTCCCTCTCCGGAATCGAACCCTGATTCCCCGTTACCCGTTGCAACCATGGTAGTCCTAGATACTACCATCAAAAGTTGATAGGGCAGACATTTGAAAGATCTGTCGTCGGTACAAGACCATACGATCTGCATGTTATCTAGAGTTCAACCAATATAACGATCTTGCGATCGCTTGGTTTTAGCCTAATAAAAGCACATGTCCCATAAGGTTCATGTTTTAATTGCATGTATTAGCTCTAGAATTACCACAGTTATCCAAGTAACTGTTAACGATCTAAGGAACCATAACTGATATAATGAGCCTTTTGCGGTTTCACTTTTAATTCGTGTGTACTTAGACATGCATGGCTTAATCTTTGAGACAAGCATATAACTACTGGCAGGATCAACCAGAATAATGTTTTCCTTCATATTCCATTCATATATTTTGAATCGAAATAAGCAATATAATAGATATATAGATATATAGATTTTTCACTTTATATAATTCCATGATTTTATTATATTGAATAAAATTCAATATTTCGCCTTTGGGTAAAATTTTAAATATATAAGTAAAAAAATCCATCGATTACGGCCATTTTTATATAGCATTCGTAATCCATATTTTCATTTTTAATTTATACTGTTTTACCAATATAACAAGAATTTCATCTAATTATTGTAATATAATATTCTATAATTTTATCTTTTTATACATACATATTCATTATAAAATATCATTTTATTTCCAACATACATAATTATTGTATCCACACATGTACAATTTTTGTTTAACCAATATAAATATTAAGTTAAATCATTTGCATTTTGAAGATAAATTTAAAATTTATCTCTTTTCATATATATCTCTGGTAATATATAACATAAAACCAAGCGCATATGATAATATTTCCACATTTAATATATAATTTTATATTTCTTTCATAAGAATCCATATTTGTATTATACCGTAACGATATAATAATCCAACTATACGGCAGGTAATAAATTAATATTTGCCTGCCTCCAAAAATTAACGATAATATATGGAAACGATTTGTTATTCTATATATAATAGAAACTTGACTTTTGTTTCAACGATATTATCTATAAAGCGTATATTCCTATTATCCGCGGAGCCAAGTCCCGTGTTCTATAGAACTGAGAAACAAATTTGTACGGATAATAATATACTTTATTGTATGTAACCAATATAAACATAATCCGAAATAAATATTTCGAATAATGCGGGAGGTCGGCAACCACTGCCTACCTATAGTAGTTTTTGAACCCGCTGTCCTCAAAGCGGGTATTTTCAATTCCGTTTGCCACCCAACATACGGGCTATTCTCTTATATATTAAGAGATTATAGGAACATTTCATTTTTTTCCATTATTCATATATAATATGATTATTTTTTCCCTTATACATATAATAATTAATCATTTTCATATGTATATTATTTAATTTACTCATATTATTGCCAAAATCATATGAATACATAAGTTTTGAACAATATGAGAGGTCGCAACCACTGCTACCTATAGTAGTTTTTGAACCCTCTGTCGTAATTCCGGTCGTTTACACTACTATACCCTCTCACTATAATGGCTTTTCTCTATAATACTAAGAGAATGTGGGATATTTTCAGCATTTTTTCCCTTATACATATAATAATTAATCATTTTCATATGTATATTATTTAATTTACTCATATTATTGCCAAATCATATGAATACATAAGTTTTGAACAATATGAGAGGTCGGCAACCACTGCCTACCTATAGTAGTTTTTGAACCCTCTGTCGTAATTCCGGTCGTTTACACTACTATACCCTCTCACTATAATGGCTTTTCTCTATAATACTAAGAGAATGTGGGATATTTTCAGCATTTTTTCCCTTATACATATAATAATTAATCATTTTCATATGTATATTATTTAATTTACTCATATTATTGCCAAAATCATATGAATACATAAGTTTTGAACAATATGAGAGGTCGGCAACCACTGCCTACCTATAGTAGTTTTTGAACCCTCTGTCGTAATTCCGGTCGTTTACACTACTATACCCTCTCACTATAATGGCTTTTCTCTATAATACTAAGAGAATGTGGGATATTTTCAGAATTTTTCCCTTATACATATAATAATTAATCATTTTCATATGTATATTATTTAATTTACTCATATTATTGCCAAAATCATATGAATACATAAGTTTTGAACAATATGAGAGGTCGGCAACCACTGCCTACCTATAGTAGTTTTTGAACCCTCTGTCGTAATTCCGGTCGTTTACACTACTATACCCTCTCACTATAATGGCTTTCTCTATTATACTAAGAGAATGTGGGATATTTTCAGCATTTTTTCCCTTATACATATAATAATTAATAATTTTCATATGTATATTATTTAATTTACTCATATAATTGCCAAAATCATATGAATACATAAGTTTTGAACAATATGAGAGGTCGGCAACCACTGCCTACCTATAGTAGTTTTTGAACCCTCTGTCGTAATTCCGGTCGTTTACACTACTATACCCTCTCACTATAATGGCTTTTCTCTATAATACTAAGAGAATGTGGGAATATTTCAGCATTTTTTCCCCTATACATATAATAATTAATAATTTCATATGTATATTATTTAATTTACTCATATAATTGCCAAAATCATATGAATACATAAGTTTTGAACAATATGAGAGGTCGGCAACCACTGCCTACCTATAGTAGTTTTTGAACCCTCTGTCGTAATTCCGGTCGTTTACACTACTATACCCTCTCACTATAATGGCTTTTCTCTATAATACTAAGAGAATGTGGGAATATTTCAGCATTTTTTCCCCTATACATATAATAATTAATAATTTTCATATGTATATTATTTAATTTACTCATATAATTGCCAAAATCATATAAATACATAAGTTTTGAACAATATCAGAGGTCAGCAACGGTCTTTCCTCTATAATACTAAGATAATATGGAATATTTTCAGCATTTTTTCCCTTATACATTTATACATATAATAATTAATCATTTTCATATGTATATTATTTAATTTACTCATATTATTGCCAAAATCATATAAATACATAAGTTTTGAACAATATCAGAGGTCAGCAACGGTCTTTCCTCTATAATACTAAGATAATGTGGGAATATTTCATCATTTTTTCCTTTATACATTTATACATATAATATTTAATCATTTTATATGTATATTATTTAATTTACTCATATAATTGCCAAAATCATATAAATACATAAGTTTTGAACAATATCAGAGGTCGGCAACGGTCTTTCCTCTATAATACTAAGATAATATGGAATATTCAGCATTTTTTCCCTTATACATATAATAATTAATCATTTTCATATGTATATTATTTAATTTACTCGTATAATGCCAAAATCCTATGAAGACATAAGAGAATACAATATGAGAGGTCGGCGCAACCATAATATAGTAGTTGATGACGAGGTGTTTGGCAACTTGATACAATTCTTTAAAAAGTCTTTATATTAATTATATGATAGGGACAATATCATATGCGTCACTAAATTGATGACGAGGTGTTTGGCAACGTGACACAAATCATTAAAGTCTTTATATTAATTATATGATAGAGACAATATCATATGCGTCACTAAATTGATGACGATATTGCAACTTATAGAATCTTTAAAGTCTTTATATCAAAAATTATATGATAGGGACAATATCATATGCGTCACTAAATTGATGACGAGGTGTTTGCAACTTGACACAATTCATTAAAGTCTTTATATTAATTATATGATAGAGACAATATCATATGCGTCACTAAATTGATGACGAGGTATTTGGCAACTTGATATAATTCTTTAAAGTTTTTATATCAAATATTATTATGATAGGGACAATATCATATGCGTCACTAAATTGATGACAGGTGTTTGGCAACTTGACACAATTCATTAAAGTCTTTTATATTATTATATGATAGGGACAATATCATATGCCGTCACTAAATTGATGACGATGGTATTTGGCAACTTGATACAATTCTTTAAAGTTTTTATATCAAATTATATGATAGGGACAATATCATATGCGTCACTAAATGATGACGAGGTGTTTGGCAACTTGACACAATTCATTAAAGTCTTTATATTAATTATTAAACAATATATGGACTAATTGATGACGAGATGGCAATGATAAATTTTAAAGTTATATCAAAAATATATAGGCATCAATCATAAATGAGACGGTGCACTACAAATTCATAAAGCTTTTATTTTATATGTAGGCAATCTGCCACTAAATGATACGAGTATTCATTATAATCTTAAGTCTTTATATCAAAAATTATATGATAGGGACAATATCATATGCGTCACTAAATTGATGACGAGTGTTTGGCAACTACACAATCATTAAAGTCTTTTATTATTATATATAAATACATATATAAATAAGACAAATATATATCTATTAAATTATGATGAGGTGCAAAACACATTCATAATAGGTCATCTATATCAATATTGGCACAACTTATAAGGTTTTGCAATTTGAAATTATAAATCTTATAATTTAATTATATGATAGGGACAATATCATATGCGTCACTAAATTGATGACGAGGTATTTGGCAATTGATATAATTTCCTTTAAAGTCTTTATATCAAAAATTATATGATAGGGACAATATCATATGCGTCACTAAATTGATGACGAGGTGTTGCAACTTGACACATTCATTAAATTTTATATTATTATATATAGGACAATATTATTGCGTCATAAATTGATGACGAGTATTGGCAAGTTATAGAATTCTTTAAAGTCTTTATATCAAAAATTATACGATAGGGACAATATCATATGCGTCACTAAATTGATGACGAGGGTTTTGCAACTTGATAAATTCTTTAAGTCTTTATATCAAAAATTATATGATAGGGACAATATCATATGCGTCACTAATTGATGACGAGTTTTGTTGTGATCAGGAAAAATATCTTTATTTATCGAATCATCAGCAAGGATAAGCTTCAGTGGATCGCAGTATGGCAGCTGCTCAACCACTTACAACACCTTGCCTGTTACAAAAGTCGTTTACAATTGATTCTAGGCTTTGTCATTGTATTAAATATGCTTTTATATGTAATAGCGGCATCAGGTATCGAAGATCCTCCTAATTTACTATGTTACAAATTACATTGGATCACATCCATGTCGTTTATAAAATAAATTATAAACTTTAAATGGTTTAGAAGCCATACAATGCAAATTGCCCTTATTTATCATTGCAGTCCAGCACGGATACGACCTTAGAGGCGTTCAGCATAATCCAACGGACGTAGCGTCATACCACTGTTCGCTCGAACAAGTATTGTGCCATTGGTCCGTACTGCGGTTCCTCTCGTACTACGCAGGAATGCTGTCGCAACAACGTTTTGTCATTAGTAGGGTAAACTAACCTGTCTCACGACGGTCTAAACCCAGCTCACGTTCCTTGCATGGGTGAACAATCCAACGCTTGGTGAATTTTGCTTCACAATGATAGGAAGAGCCGACATCGAAGGATCAAAAAGCGACGTCGCTATGAACGCTTGGCCGCCACAAGCCAGTTATCCTATGGTAACTTTTCTGACACCTCTTGTTAAAAACTCTTTAAACCAAAGGATCGATAGGCCGAGCTTTTGCTGTCCTGTGTGTACTGAACACCGAGATCAAGTCAGCATTTGCCCTTTTGCTCTATGTGTGGTTTCTGTCCGCACTGAGCTGGCCTTGGGACACCTCCGTTATTATTTGAGAGATGTACCGCCCAGTCAAACTCCCTACCTGGCAATGTCTTGAATTGGATCATACCTGAGTAATTGGAGTTATACCAAATTTTCAAATCAAAATACATAAATGCATCGTTTTATTAAAGAATTTGTTTGCGATTATATAACAAACTCGTGATACTTTGATCAAGAAGCTTGCATCAAAACCCAATACCATAAGATATAATAAATATATCCGTATAATGGCTAGGAAATGATACACGTTCCATTTAATCAAGTAAGTAAGGAAACAATAAGAGTAGTGGTATTTCATTGACGATACCAAACCGAGGTCTAATATCTCCACTTATTCTACACCTCTTATGTCTCCTTACACTGCCAGATTAGAGTCAAGCTCAAAAGGGTCTTCTTTCCCCGCTAATTATTCCAAGCCGTTCCCTTGGCTGTGGTTTCGCTAGATAGTAGATAGGACAGTAGGAATCTCGTTAATCCATTCATGCGCGTCACTAATTAGATGACGAGGCATTTGGCTACCTTAGAGAGTCATAGTTACTCCCGCCGTTGACCCGCGCTTACTTGAATTTCTTCACTTTGACATTCAGAGCACTGGGCAGAAATCACATTGTGTCAACACCCGCTAGGGCCATCACAATGCTTGTTTTAATTAGACAGTCGGATTCCCCAAGTCCGTGCCAGTTCTGAATTGATTGTTAATTGATAATCGTTATAATTGATAAGAACTAATTGGTTTAACCCAAATAGTATTCTTAAATTTTAGCAAGAAAGTTCCACAATTGGCTACGTAACTAAACTATCCGGGGAACAAGTAACTAACATAATGCTAGAAACTCTATTTACCCAGAACGAGCACATAACCATGTTATTGTTTCCCAATCAAGCCCGACTATCTCAATCTTCAGAGCCAATCCTTATCCCGAAGTTACGGATCTAATTTGCCGACTTCCCTTACCTACATTATTCTATCGACTAGAGACTCTTCACTTGGAGACCAGCTGCGGATATTGGTACGGCCTGTTGAGAAGTTTGCGTGTCCCCACCATAAATTTTCAAGGTCCGAGGAGAAAATATCGACACAACAGTATATGTCATGCTCTTCTAGCCCATCTACCATATCTCTCTGCGAAAGACTTCCATGGTAGTACGGCTATAAAACAGAAAAGAAAACTCTTCCGATATCTCTCGACGGCTTCTTTATGGTCGTTCCTGTTGCCAGGATGAGCACGAGGCCCATATTTAATAACAAACGGATACTCAACAGGTTACGGAATTGGAACCGTATTCCTTTCGTTCAAAATTATTCAAGTGTATTATATTCGCTTTGTTTATATAGTTAGGCATTTTTGTTTTACTTGAAAATTTTCGGCTTTCGCCTTGAACTTAGGACCGACTAACTCGTGATCAACCACTGTTCACACGAAACCCTTCTCCACTTCAGTCCTCCAAGGTCTCATTCGATTATTTGCTACTACCACCAAGATCTGTACCAATGGCAGCTCCATGCAGGCTTACGCCAAACACTTCTACGCATACCATTGTACCTTCCTACTCACTAAAGTTTCAAATTTATATCACAAGTAATATAAATCATCTACTTTAGCGGTAATGTATAGGTATACAACTTAAGCGCCATCCATTTTAAGGGCTAGTTGCTTCGGCAGGTGAGTTGTTACACACTCCTTAGCGGATTTCGACTTCCATGATCACCGTCCTGCTGTTTTAAGCAACCAACGCCTTTCATGGTATCTGCATGAGTTGTTAATTTGGGCACCGTAACATTACGTTTGGTTCATCCCACAGCGCCAGTTCTGCTTACCAAAAGTGGCCCACTGGGCACATTATATCATAACCTTGAACTTCATATCAAGAAAGTTAAGGTTCTTACCCATTTAAAGTTGAGAATAGGTTAAGATCGTTTCGACCCTAAGGCCTCTAATCATTCGCTTTACCAGATAAGATTATTTTATATAATATTAAAATGCACCAGCTATCCTGAGGGAAACTTCGGAAGGAACCAGCTACTAGATGGTTCGATTGGTCTTTCGCCCCTATACTCAATTCTGACAATCGATTTGCACGTCAGAACTGTTTCGGTCTTCCATCAGGGTTTCCCCTGACTTCAACCTGATCAAGTATAGTTCACCATCTTTCGGGTCACAGCATATATGCTCAAGGTACGTTCCAGTTAGAGGCATAAATAATATAAATATACATTATACATAACTATATAGAACGCCCCGGGATTGTGTTAATTAGCTATAAATAGCTAAAAAACTAATCCCATTATTAGTCAAGTTAATTACGCTATTAGGTTTACATCCCAATAACTTGCACATATGTTAGACTCCTTGGTCCGTGTTTCAAGACGGGTCCCGAAGGTATCCTGAATCTTTCGCATTGTTAATCATACAAGAGCATATAATAAACACAAAAATCAATGATAATTATGCCATTATATAATTCCGAAAAATTAACGCTCTGTAATAATATAAATCTATCAGCACTTTATCAAATTAATAACATTTATTCTGTGTTAAAATGCAAGCAATTTAATTGGAATAAACTATAAGTTATATTTTATGATAAATTTGGGATATGCTAATAGATTACAATGTCCTTATATGGAAAAAATGCACATTATTCTTAATAATATTATTTAAATATTACAATTTTAATGATGAATTTTCCATAACGGATATTCAGGTTCATCGGGCTTAACCTCTAAGCAGTTTCACGTACTGTTTAACTCTCTATTCAGAGTTCTTTTCAACTTTCCCTCACGGTACTTGTTTACTATCGGTCTCATGGTTATATTTAGTTTTAGATGGAGTTTACCACCCACTTAGTGCTGCACTATCAAGCAACACGACTCTTTGGAAACATCATCTAGTAATCATTAACGTTATACGGGCCTGGCACCCTCTATGGGTAAATGGCCTCATTTAAGAAGGACTTAAATCATTAATTTCTCATACTAGAATATTGACGCTCCATACACTGCATCTCACATTTGCCATATAGACAAAGTGACTTAGTGCTGAACTGTTTTCTTTTCGCTCGCCGCTACTAAGAAAATCCTTGTTAGTTTCTTTTCCTCCCCTAATTAATATGCTTAAATTCAGGGGGTAGTCCCATATGAGTTGAGGTTGTATATATAACTATTTTTTGCCATAAATTCTTTATATATAAATGATAAAACAATCAATTAAATTCGTTATAAATAGTTCCAATAGTTCTTGTAAGCAAAGTTATTTTTTATCCATTTAACGAACCAACGAAGAATAATAACAAAACCAAGATTTTTCTTTTTCCGAATCATTAATAAGAGACAATTCTAGATGAAAAATATTTCAATTTTTTATGCTAGACATTTCTCAGTATTATTTGATTGAAAAAGAAAATATTTCTCTTCGTTTTTCACATTCAAATGTGAGATAATGTTTTTCATTTCTTTTTTAATATTATGAATAAAATCATTATTTAATCCAATAATATACCATATGCTTATAAAAAATTTATAAACAACTTAATTAGCATAGTCTTACAACCCTCAACCATATGTAGTCCAAGCAGCACTATAAAATTAATTAAAGTACATAACAGCATGGACTGCGATATGCGTTCAAAATGTCGATGTTCATGTGTCCTGCAGTTCACACGATGACGCACAGTTTGCTGCGTTCTTCATCGACCCATGAGCCGAGTGATCCACCGCTTAGAGTTTTATAATTCATTTTTATATAATATCAATATTGTTTTTATTGAAAGAAATTAAAATACACCATTTTACTGGCATATATCAATTCCTTCAATAAATTTATTTTTATACCTAAAAATAAATGTTGCGATATGTCTTAGTTTCATATAAGCATTATGTATCATAAAAATCTGGTTATGGTTTGCTATTTTGGGTGACACATACTGCAAAATTTATATAAAACATTAACCTGATGGATGACAGGTACAAACATTGTATATTTTAGGTTGTTGCATTAGCCAACGTATGCTCATAACATAGATGAACAATACATATTCGCAACGCGTGTATATTATGGTCCATATACACACACACTTATTTTGAATACCACATTCAAAATTATTTTAATTTTAATTCGACTTCTACTTTCAAATTTTGTTCAGTTTCTTCGATTTCCATTTTCGAGAATTTGTTTTTATAGGAAACGCCATTGTTGTAGTAGGTACTGCCACAAATACGCACAACAACATTAATAATGTTAAAGTCTTTTTATGAGGTTGCCAAGCCCCACATATAAAATAAAAGCCATCTTCATTTTATTTTGACTTTAACTTTTGATTCCGTGGAATCATTTTGTAATATTTTTATTTTGGTAAATTGTATTTATTTGTATTATAACAAATGTTTATTAACGATAAGGATATTATACAATAATGATCCTTCCGCAGGTTCACCTACGGAAACCTTGTTACGACTTTTACTTCCTCTAAATAATCAAGTTCGGTCAACTTTTGCGAAACAACCGTAACACGCAAGGCGTCACAGTGATCACGTCCGGAGACCTCACTAAATAATTCAATCGGTAGTAGCGACGGGCGGTGTGTACAAAGGGCAGGGACGTAATCAATGCGAGTTAATGACTCACACTTACTGGGAATTCCAAGTTCATGTGAACAGTTTCAGTTCACAATCCCAAGCATGAAAGTGGTTCAGCGGTTTACCCGGACCTCTCGGTCTAGGAAATACACGTTGATACTTTCATTGTAGCGCGCGTGCAGCCCAGGACATCTAAGGGCATCACAGACCTGTTATTGCTCAATCTCATTATTGCTAGACGCAATTTGTCCATTTAAGAAGCTAGTGTCCTTATAATGGGACAAACCAACAGGTACGGCTCCACTTACATAAACACATTCAAACACAATAAACATTTTACTGCCACCATGAATGAAGGCTACATAAGCTTCAGCACCATAATCCTGAAGATATCTATTTAATATATTTGAGTCTCGTTCGTTATCGGAATTAACCAGACAAATCACTCCACGAACTAAGAACGGCCATGCACCACCACCCATAGATTCGAGAAAGAGCTATCAATCTGTCTTACACACTTATGTTCGGACCTGGTAAGTTTTCCCGTGTTGAGTCAAATTAAGCCGCAGGCTCCACTCCTGGTGGTGCCCTTCCGTCAATTCCTTTAAGTTTCAGCTTTGCAACCATACTTCCCCCGGAGCCCAAAAGCTTTGGTTTCCCGGGAAGCGACTGAGAGAGCCATAAAAGTAGCTACACCCAATTGCTAGCTGGCATCGTTTATGGTTAGAACTAGGGCGGTATCTGATCGCCTTCGAACCTCTAACTTTCGTTCTTGATTAATGAAAACATCTTTGGCAAATGCTTTCGCTTAAGTTAGTCTTACGACGGTCCAAGAATTTCACCTCTCGCGTCGTAATACTAATGCCCCCAAACTGCTTCTATTAATCATTACCTCTTGATCTGAAAACCAATGAAAGCAGAACAGAGGTCTTATTTCATTATCCCATGCACAGAATATTCAGGCATTTGAAGCCTGCTTTAAGCACTCTAATTTGTTCAAAGTAATAGTACCGGCCCACAATAACACTCGTTTAAGAGCACTAGTGCAGGTTTTTAAATAGGAGGAACATATGAAAAAATACAAGTATTTAATCACATATAAGAACTCCACCGGTAATACGCTTACATACATAAAGGTATAGTACTAACCACAATTGTAAGTTGTACTACCCGTATGAAGCACAAGTTCAACTACGAACGTTTTAACCGCAACAACTTTAATATACGCTATTGGAGCTGGAATTACCGCGGCTGCTGGCACCAGACTTGCCCTCCAATTGGTCCTTGTTAAAGGATTTAAAGTGTACTCATTCCAATTACAGGGCCTCGGATATGAGTCCTGTATTGTTATTTTTCGTCACTACCTCCCCGAGCTGGGAGTGGGTAATTTACGCGCCTGCTGCCTTCCTTAGATGTGGTAGCCGTTTCTCAGGCTCCCTCTCCGGAATCGAACCCTGATTCCCCGTTACCCGTTGCAACCATGGTAGTCCTAGATACTACCATCAAAAGTTGATAGGGCAGACATTTGAAAGATCTGTCGTCGGTACAAGACCATACGATCTGCATGTTATCTAGAGTTCAACCAATATAACGATCTTGCGATCGCTTGGTTTTAGCCTAATAAAAGCACATGTCCCATAAGGTTCATGTTTTAATTGCATGTATTAGCTCTAGAATTACCACAGTTATCCAAGTAACTGTTAACGATCTAAGGAACCATAACTGATATAATGAGCCTTTTGCGGTTTCACTTTTAATTCGTGTGTACTTAGACATGCATGGCTTAATCTTTGAGACAAGCATATAACTACTGGCAGGATCAACCAGAATAATGTTTTTCCTTCATATTCCATTCATATATTTTGAATCGAAATAAGCAATATAATAGATATATAGATATATAGATTTTTCACTTTATATAATTCCATGATTTTTATTATATTGAATAAAATTCAATATTTCGCCTTTGGGTAAAATTTTAAATATATAAGTAAAAAAATCCATTCGATTACGGCCATTTTTATATAGCATTCGTAATCCATATTTTCATTTTTAATTTATACTTGTTTTACCAATATAACAAGAATTTCATCTAATTATTGTAATATATATATTTCTATAATTTTATCTTTTTATACATACATATTTCATTATAAAATATCATTTTATTTCCAACATACATAATTATTGTATCCACACATGTACAATTTTTGTTTAACCAATATAAATATTAAGTTAAATCATTTGCATTTTGAAGATAAATTTAAAATTTATCTCTTTTCATATATATCTCTGGTAATATATAACATAAAACCAAGCGCATATGATAATATTTCCACATTTAATATATAATTTTATATTTCTTTCATAAGAATCCATATTTGTATTATACCGTAACGATATAATAATCCAACTATACGGCAGGTAATAAATTAATATTTGCCTGCCTCCAAAAATTAACGATAATATATGGAAACGATTTGTTATTCTATATATAATAGAAACTTGACTTTTGTTTCAACGATATTATCTATAAAGCGTATATTCCTATTATCCGCGGAGCCAAGTCCCGTGTTCTATAGAACTGAGAAACAAATTTGTACGGATAATAATATACTTTATTGTATGTAACCAATATAAACATAATCCGAAATAAATATTTCGAATAATGCGGGAGGTCGGCAACCACTGCCTACCTATAGTAGTTTTTGAACCCGCTGTCCTCAAAGCGGGTATTTTCAATTCCGTTTGCCACCCAACATACGGGCTATTCTCTTATATATTAAGAGATTATAGGAACATTTCATTTTTTTTCCATTATTCATATATAATATGATTATTTTTTCCCTTATACATATAATAATTAATCATTTTCATATGTATATTATTTAATTTACTCATATTATTGCCAAAATCATATGAATACATAAGTTTTGAACAATATGAGAGGTCGGCAACCACTGCCTACCTATAGTAGTTTTTGAACCCTCTGTCGTAATTCCGGTCGTTTACACTACTATACCCTCTCACTATAATGGCTTTTCTCTATAATACTAAGAGAATGTGGGATATTTTCAGCATTTTTTCCCTTATACATATAATAATTAATCATTTTCATATGTATATTATTTAATTTACTCATATTATTGCCAAAATCATATGAATACATAAGTTTTGAACAATATGAGAGGTCGGCAACCACTGCCTACCTATAGTAGTTTTTGAACCCTCTGTCGTAATTCCGGTCGTTTACACTACTATACCCTCTCACTATAATGGCTTTTCTCTATAATACTAAGAGAATGTGGGATATTTTCAGCATTTTTTCCCTTATACATATAATAATTAATCATTTTCATATGTATATTATTTAATTTACTCATATTATTGCCAAAATCATATGAATACATAAGTTTTGAACAATATGAGAGGTCGGCAACCACTGCCTACCTATAGTAGTTTTTGAACCCTCTGTCGTAATTCCGGTCGTTTACACTACTATACCCTCTCACTATAATGGCTTTTCTCTATAATACTAAGAGAATGTGGGATATTTTCAGCATTTTTTCCCTTATACATATAATAATTAATCATTTTCATATGTATATTATTTAATTTACTCATATTATTGCCAAAATCATATGAATACATAAGTTTTGAACAATATGAGAGGTCGGCAACCACTGCCTACCTATAGTAGTTTTTGAACCCTCTGTCGTAATTCCGGTCGTTTACACTACTATACCCTCTCACTATAATGGCTTTTCTCTATAATACTAAGAGAATGTGGGAATATTTCAGCATTTTTTCCCTATACATATAATAATTAATAATTTTCATATGTATATTATTTAATTTACTCATATAATTGCCAAAATCATATGAATACATAAGTTTTGAACAATATGAGAGGTCGGCAACCACTGCCTACCTATAGTAGTTTTTGAACCCTCTGTCGTAATTCCGGTCGTTTACACTACTATACCCTCTCACTATAATGGCTTTTCTCTATAATACTAAGAGAATGTGGGATATTTCAGCATTTTTTCCCTTATACATATAATAATTAATAATTTTCATATGTATATTATTTAATTTACTCATATAATTGCCAAAATCATATAAATACATAAGTTTTGAACAATATCAGAGGTCAGCAACGGTCTTTCCTCTATAATACTAAGATAATATGGGAATATTTTCAGCATTTTTTCCCTTATACATTTATACATATAATAATTAATCATTTTCATATGTATATTATTTAATTTACTCATATTATTGCCAAAATCATATAAATACATAAGTTTTGAACAATATCAGAGGTCAGCAACGGTCTTTCCTCTATAATACTAAGATAATGTGGGAATATTTCATCATTTTTTCCTTTATACATTTATACATATAATATTTAATCATTTTATATGTATATTATTTAATTTACTCATATAATTGCCAAAATCATATAAATACATAAGTTTTGAACAATATCAGAGGTCGGCAACGGTCTTTCCTCTATAATACTAAGATAATATGGGAATATTTCAGCATTTTTCCCTTATACATATAATAATTAATCATTTTCATATGTATATTATTTAATTTACTCGTATAATTGCCAAAATCCTATGAAGACATAAGAGAATACAATATGAGAGGTCGGCGCAACCATAATATAGTAGTTGATGACGAGGTGTTTGGCAACTTGATACAATTCTTTAAAAAGTCTTTATATTAATTAATATGATAGGGACAATATCATATGCGTCACTAAATGATGACGAGGTGTTTGGCAAACGTGACACAAATCATTAAAGTCTTTATATTAATTATATGATAGAGACAATATCATATGCGTCACTAAATTGATGACGAGGTATTTGGCAACTTGATAGAATTCTTTAAAGTCTTATATCAAAAATTATATGATAGGGACAATATCATATGCGTCACTAAATTGATGACGAGGTGTTTGGCAACTTGAACACAATTCATTAAAGTCTTTATATTAATTATATGATAGAGACAATATCATATGCGTCACTAAATTGATGACAGGTATTTGGCAACAAAAAAAAAAAAATTATATGATAATCATTCTATTTTGAGAGAGGTGTTTGGCAACTTGAAAAATTCATTAAAGTCTTTATATAATTATATGATAGGGACAATATCATATGCGTCACTAAATTGATGACGAGGTATTTGGCAACTTGATACAATTCTTTAAAGTTTTTTATTCAAAAATTATATGATAGGGACAATATCATATGCGTACAATTGATTCTAGCTTGTCATTTATTAAATAATGCTATATGTAACTAGCGCGCATCAGGTGATCGAAGATCTCCAATATATGTTACAAATACATGCATACTATTCGTATAAAATAAATAAAACTTTTTTAGCACAATGCCTTTTAATTATCAGATAGTAGGGCGCGATAACAGAGGTCATACCACGTCCTCGAACAAGTATTGTGCCATTGGTCCGTACCTGCGGTTCCTCTCGTACTACGCAGGAATGCTGTCGCAACAACGTTTTGTCATTAGTAGGGTAAAACTAACCTGTCTCACGACGGTCTAAACCCAGCTCACGTTCCCTTGCATGGGTGAACAATCCAACGCTTGGTGAATTTTGCTTCACAATGATAGGAAGAGCCGACATCGAAGGATCAAAAAGCGACGTCGCTATGAACGCTTGCCGCCACAAGCCAGTTATCCCTATGGTAACTTTTCTGACACCTCTTGTTAAAAACTCTTTAAACCAAAAGGATCGATAGGCCGAGCTTTTGCTGTCCCTGTGTGTACTGAACACCGAGATCAAGTCAGCATTTGCCCTTTTGCTCTACACTGAGCTGTGGGCAATGTCCGCGGCATCTGTTTGCGTGTGATCCTTGATACCCCCACACGCCCCGATGAACACTGCCTTGGAACCCTCGAGGATAACCCCTAGATTTTCATTTGGGGCGGAATATCCTAAGTTCCATTAATTAATGGGCTTTCGTTTGGGTTTTGAAATTCAAATCAGAAACCGCCTAATTTTATATAAACCGGCAATAAAGGCTGTATAAGAGAGTCATAGTTACTCCCGCCGTTGACCCGCGCTTACTTGAATTCTCTTCACTTGGACATTCAGAGCACTGGGCAGAAATCACATTGTGTCAACACCCGCTAGGTCCATCACAATGCTTTGTTTAATTAGACAGTCGGATTCCCCAAGTCCCGTGCCAGTTCTGAATTGATTTGTTAATTGATAATCGTTATAAATTGATAAGAACTAATTGGTTTAACCCAAATAGTATTCTTAAAATTTTAGCAAGAAAGTTCCACCAATTGGCTACGTAATAAACTATCCGGGGAACAAGTAACTAACATAAATGCTAGAAACTCTATTTACCCAGAACGAGCACATTAACCATGTTATTGTTTCCCAATCAAGCCCGACTATCTCAATCTTCAGAGCCAATCCTATCCCGAAGTTACGGATCTAATTTGCCGACTTCCCTTACCTACATTATTCTATCGACTAGAGACTCTTTCACCTTGGAGACCAGCTGCGGATATTGGTACGGCCTGTTGAGAAGTTTGCGTGTCCCCACCATAAATTTTCAAGTCCGAGGAGAAAATATCGACACAACAGTATATGTCATGCTCTTCTAGCCCATCTACCATATCTCTCTGCGAAAGACTTCCATGGTAGTTACGGCTATAAAACAGAAAAGAAAACTCTTCCGATATCTCTCGACTACTTCTTTATGGTCGTTCCTGTTGCCAGGATGACCCATTATCGTATACAGTTACGAATTACCGTATTCCTTTGTTTTATTCAGTTTTTATTCGCTTTTTTATGTTACTTTTTTTTTATTAAATTTCGGCTTTCGCCTTGACTTACCGACTAACTCGTGATACATGTCACAAAACCCCCACATGGTTCAAGCTCACATTCGCACCATGCAGGCTTACGCCAAACACTTCTACGCATACCATTGTACCTTCCTACTCACTAAAGTTTCAAAATTTATATCACAAGTAATATAAATCATCTACTTTAGCGGTAATGTATAGGTATACAACTTAAGCGCCATCCATTTTAAGGGCTAGTTGCTTCGGCAGGTGAGTTGTTACACACTCCTTAGCGGATTTCGACTTCCATGATCACCGTCCTGCTGTTTTAAGCAACCAACGCCTTTCATGGTATCTGCATGAGTTGTTAATTTGGGCACCGTAACATTACGTTTGGTTCATCCCACAGCGCCAGTTCTGCTTACCAAAAGTGGCCCACTGGGCACATTATATCATAACCTTGAACTTCATATCAAGAAAGTTAAGGTTCTTACCCATTTAAAGTTTGAGAATAGGTTAAGATCGTTTCGACCCTAAGGCCTCTAATCATTCGCTTTACCAGATAAGATTATTTTATATAATATTAAAATGCACCAGCTATCCTGAGGGAAACTTCGGAAGGAACCAGCTACTAGATGGTTCGATTGGTCTTTCGCCCCTAAACTCAATTCTGACAATCGATTTGCACGTCAGAACTGTTTCGGTCTTCCATCAGGGTTTCCCCTGACTTCAACCTGATCAAGTATAGTTCACCATCTTTCGGGTCACAGCATATATGCTCAAGGTACGTTCCAGTTAGAGGCATAAATAATATAAATATACATTATACATAACTATATAGAACGCCCCGGGATTGTGTTAATTAGCTATAAATAGCTAAAAAACTAATCCCATTATTAGTCAAGTTAATTACGCTATTAGGTTTACATCCCAATAACTTGCACATATGTTAGACTCCTTGGTCCGTGTTTCAAGACGGGTCCCGAAGGTATCCTGAATCTTTCGCATTGTTAATCATACAAGAGCATATAATAAACACAAAAATCAATGATAATTATGCCATTATATAATTCCGAAAAATTAACGCTCTGTAATAATATAAATCTATCAGCACTTTATCAAATTAATAACATTTATTCTGTGTTAAAATGCAAGCAATTTAATTGGAATAAACTATAAGTTATATTTTATGATAAATTTGGGATATGCTAATAGATTACAATGTCCTTATATGGAAAAAATGCACATTATTCTTAATAATATTATTTAAATATTACAATTTTAATGATGAATTTTCCATAACGGATATTCAGGTTCATCGGGCTTAACCTCTAAGCAGTTTCACGTACTGTTTAACTCTCTATTCAGAGTTCTTTTCAACTTTCCCTCACGGTACTTGTTTACTATCGGTCTCATGGTTATATTTAGTTTTAGATGGAGTTTACCACCCACTTAGTGCTGCACTATCAAGCAACACGACTCTTTGGAAACATCATCTAGTAATCATTAACGTTATACGGGCCTGGCACCCTCTATGGGTAAATGGCCTCATTTAAGAAGGACTTAAATCATTAATTTCTCATACTAGAATATTGACGCTCCATACACTGCATCTCACATTTGCCATATAGACAAAGTGACTTAGTGCTGAACTGTTTTCTTTTCGCTCGCCGCTACTAAGAAAATCCTTGTTAGTTTCTTTTCCTCCCCTAATTAATATGCTTAAATTCAGGGGGTAGTCCCATATGAGTTGAGGTTGTATATATAACTATTTTTGCCATAAATTCTTTATATATAAATGATAAAACAATCAATTAAATTCGTTATAAATAGTTCCAATAGTTCTTGTAAGCAAAGTTATTTTTTATCCATTTAACGAACCAACGAAGAATAATAACAAAACCAAGATTTTTCTTTTTCCGAATCATTAATAAGAGACAATTCTAGATGAAAAATATTTCAATTTTTTATGCTAGACATTTCTCAGTATTATTTGATTGAAAAAGAAAATATTTCTCTTCGTTTTTCACATTCAAATGTGAGATAATGTTTTTCATTTCTTTTTTAATATTATGAATAAAATCATTATTTAATCCAATAATATACCATATGCTTATAAAAAATTTATAAACAACTTAATTAGCATAGTCTTACAACCCTCAACCATATGTAGTCCAAGCAGCACTATAAAATTAATTAAAGTACATAACAGCATGGACTGCGATATGCGTTCAAAATGTCGATGTTCATGTGTCCTGCAGTTCACACGATGACGCACAGTTTGCTGCGTTCTTCATCGACCCATGAGCCGAGTGATCCACCGCTTAGAGTTTTATAATTCATTTTTATATAATATCAATATTGTTTTTATTGAAAGAAATTAAAAATACACCATTTTACTGGCATATATCAATTCCTTCAATAAATTTATTTTATACCTAAAAATAAATGTTGCGATATGTCTTAGTTTCATATAAGCATTATGTATCATAAAAATCTGGTTATGGTTTGCTATTTTGGGTGACACATACTGCAAAATTTATATAAAACATTAACCTGATGGATGACAGGTACAAACATTGTATATTTTAGGTTGTTGCATTAGCCAACGTATGCTCATAACATAGATGAACAATACATATTCGCAACGCGTGTATATTATGGTCCATATACACACACACTTATTTTGAATACCACATTCAAAATTATTTTAATTTTAATTCGACTTCTACTTTCAAATTTTGTTCAGTTTCTTCGATTTCCATTTTCGAGAATTTGTTTTTATAGGAAACGCCATTGTTGTAGTAGGTACTGCCACAAATACGCACAACAACATTAATAATGTTAAAGTCTTTTTATGAGGTTGCCAAGCCCCACATATAAAATAAAAGCCATCTTCATTTTATTTTGACTTTAACTTTTGATTCCGTGGAATCATTTTGTAATATTTTTATTTTGGTAAATTGTATTTATTTGTATTATAACAAATGTTTATTAACGATAAGGATATTATACAATAATGATCCTTCCGCAGGTTCACCTACGGAAACCTTGTTACGACTTTTACTTCCTCTAAATAATCAAGTTCGGTCAACTTTTGCGAAACAACCGTAACACGCAAGGCGTCACAGTGATCACGTCCGGAGACCTCACTAAATAATTCAATCGGTAGTAGCGACGGGCGGTGTGTACAAAGGGCAGGGACGTAATCAATGCGAGTTAATGACTCACACTTACTGGGAATTCCAAGTTCATGTGAACAGTTTCAGTTCACAATCCCAAGCATGAAAGTGGTTCAGCGGTTTACCCGGACCTCTCGGTCTAGGAAATACACGTTGATACTTTCATTGTAGCGCGCGTGCAGCCCAGGACATCTAAGGGCATCACAGACCTGTTATTGCTCAATCTCATTATTGCTAGACGCAATTTGTCCATTTAAGAAGCTAGTGTCCTTATAATGGGACAAACCAACAGGTACGGCTCCACTTACATAAACACATTCAAACACAATAAACATTTTACTGCCACCATGAATGAAGGCTACATAAGCTTCAGCACCATAATCCTGAAGATATCTATTTAATATATTTGAGTCTCGTTCGTTATCGGAATTAACCAGACAAATCACTCCACGAACTAAGAACGGCCATGCACCACCACCCATAGATTCGAGAAAGAGCTATCAATCTGTCTTACACACTTATGTTCGGACCTGGTAAGTTTTCCCGTGTTGAGTCAAATTAAGCCGCAGGCTCCACTCCTGGTGGTGCCCTTCCGTCAATTCCTTTAAGTTTCAGCTTTGCAACCATACTTCCCCCGGAGCCCAAAAGCTTTGGTTTCCCGGGAAGCGACTGAGAGAGCCATAAAAGTAGCTACACCCAATTGCTAGCTGGCATCGTTTATGGTTAGAACTAGGGCGGTATCTGATCGCCTTCGAACCTCTAACTTTCGTTCTTGGTTAATGAAAACATCTTTGGCAAATGCTTTCGCTTAAGTTAGTCTTACGACGGTCCAAGAATTTCACCTCTCGCGTCGTAATACTAATGCCCCCAAACTGCTTCTATTAATCATTACCTCTTGATCTGAAAACCAATGAAAGCAGAACAGAGGTCTTATTTCATTATCCCATGCACAGAATATTCAGGCATTTGAAGCCTGCTTTAAGCACTCTAATTTGTTCAAAGTAATAGTACCGGCCCACAATAACACTCGTTTAAGAGCACTAGTGCAGGTTTTTAAATAGGAGGAACATATGAAAAAATACAAGTATTTAATCACATATAAGAACTCCACCGGTAATACGCTTACATACATAAAGGTATAGTACTAACCACAATTGTAAGTTGTACTACCCGTATGAAGCACAAGTTCAACTACGAACGTTTTAACCGCAACAACTTTAATATACGCTATTGGAGCTGGAATTACCGCGGCTGCTGGCACCAGACTTGCCCTCCAATTGGTCCTTGTTAAAGGATTTAAAGTGTACTCATTCCAATTACAGGGCCTCGGATATGAGTCCTGTATTGTTATTTTTCGTCACTACCTCCCCGAGCTGGGAGTGGGTAATTTACGCGCCTGCTGCCTTCCTTAGATGTGGTAGCCGTTTCTCAGGCTCCCTCTCCGGAATCGAACCCTGATTCCCCGTTACCCGTTGCAACCATGGTAGTCCTAGATACTACCATCAAAAGTTGATAGGGCAGACATTTGAAAGATCTGTCGTCGGTACAAGACCATACGATCTGCATGTTATCTAGAGTTCAACCAATATAACGATCTTGCGATCGCTTGGTTTTAGCCTAATAAAAGCACATGTCCCATAAGGTTCATGTTTTAATTGCATGTATTAGCTCTAGAATTACCACAGTTATCCAAGTAACTGTTAACGATCTAAGGAACCATAACTGATATAATGAGCCTTTTGCGGTTTCACTTTTAATTCGTGTGTACTTAGACATGCATGGCTTAATCTTTGAGACAAGCATATAACTACTGGCAGGATCAACCAGAATAATGTTTTTCCTTCATATTCCATTCATATATTTTGAATCGAAATAAGCAATATAATAGATATATAGATATATAGATTTTTCACTTTATATAATTCCATGATTTTTATTATATTGAATAAAATTCAATATTTCGCCTTTGGGTAAAATTTTAAATATATAAGTAAAAAATCCATTCGATTACGGCCATTTTTATATAGCATTCGTAATCCATATTTTCATTTTTAATTTATACTTGTTTTACCAATATAACAAGAATTTCATCTAATTATTGTAATATATATATTTCTATAATTTTATCTTTTTATACATACATATTTCATTATAAAATATCATTTTATTTCCAACATACATAATTATTGTATCCACACATGTACAATTTTTGTTTAACCAATATAAATATTAAGTTAAATCATTTGCATTTTGAAGATAAATTTAAAATTTATCTCTTTTCATATATATCTCTGGTAAAACCAAGCGCATATGATAATATTTCCACATTTAATATATAATTTTATATTTCTTTCATAAGAATCCATATTTGTATTATACCGTAACGATATAATAATCCAACTATACGGCAGGTAATAAATTAATATTTGCCTGCCTCCAAAAATTAACGATAATATATGGAAACGATTTGTTATTCTATATATAATAGAAACTTGACTTTTGTTTCAACGATATTATCTATAAAGCGTATATTCCTATTATCCGCGGAGCCAAGTCCCGTGTTCTATAGAACTGAGAAACAAATTTGTACGGATAATAATATACTTTATTGTATGTAACCAATATAAACATAATCCGAAATAAATATTTCGAATAATGCGGGAGGTCGGCAACCACTGCCTACCTATAGTAGTTTTTGAACCCGCTGTCCTCAAAGCGGGTATTTTCAATTCCGTTTGCCACCCAACATACGGGCTATTCTCTTATATATTAAGAGATTATAGGAACATTTCATTTTTTTTCCATTATTCATATATAATATGATTATTTTTTCCCTTATACATATAATAATTAATCATTTTCATATGTATATTATTTAATTTACTCATATTATTGCCAAAATCATATGAATACATAAGTTTTGAACAATATGAGAGGTCGGCAACCACTGCCTACCTATAGTAGTTTTTGAACCCTCTGTCGTAATTCCGGTCGTTTACACTACTATACCCTCTCACTATAATGGCTTTTCTCTATAATACTAAGAGAATGTGGGATATTTTCAGCATTTTTTCCCTTATACATATAATAATTAATCATTTTCATATGTATATTATTTAATTTACTCATATTATTGCCAAAATCATATGAATACATAAGTTTTGAACAATATGAGAGGTCGGCAACCACTGCCTACCTATAGTAGTTTTTGAACCCTCTGTCGTAATTCCGGTCGTTTACACTACTATACCCTCTCACTATAATGGCTTTTCTCTATAATACTAAGAGAATGTGGGATATTTTCAGCATTTTTTCCCTTATACATATAATAATTAATCATTTTCATATGTATATTATTTAATTTACTCATATTATTGCCAAAATCATATGAATACATAAGTTTTGAACAATATGAGAGGTCGGCAACCACTGCCTACCTATAGTAGTTTTTGAACCCTCTGTCGTAATTCCGGTCGTTTACACTACTATACCCTCTCACTATAATGGCTTTTCTCTATAATACTAAGAGAATGTGGGATATTTTCAGCATTTTTTCCCTTATACATATAATAATTAATCATTTTCATATGTATATTATTTAATTTACTCATATTATTGCCAAAATCATATGAATACATAAGTTTTGAACAATATGAGAGGTCGGCAACCACTGCCTACCTATAGTAGTTTTTGAACCCTCTGTCGTAATTCCGGTCGTTTACACTACTATACCCTCTCACTATAATGGCTTTTCTCTATTATACTAAGAGAATGTGGGATATTTTCAGCATTTTTTCCCTTATACATATAATAATTAATATTTTCATATGTATATTATTTAATTTACTCATATAATTGCCAAAATCATATGAATACATAAGTTTTGAACAATATGAGAGGTCGGCAACCACTGCCTACCTATAGTAGTTTTTGAACCCTCTGTCGTAATTCCGGTCGTTTACACTACTATACCCTCTCACTATAATGGCTTTTCTCTATAATACTAAGAGAATGTGGGATATTTCAGCATTTTTTCCCCTATACATATAATAATTAATAATTTTCATATGTATATTATTTAATTTACTCATATAATTGCCAAAATCATATGAATACATAAGTTTTGAACAATATGAGAGGTCGGCAACCACTGCCTACCTATAGTAGTTTTTGAACCCTCTGTCGTAATTCCGGTCGTTTACACTACTATACCCTCTCACTATAATGGCTTTTCTCTATAATACTAAGAGAATGTGGGATATTTTCAGCATTTTTTCCCTTATACATATAATAATTAATAATTTTCATATGTATATTATTTAATTTACTCATATAATTGCCAAAATCATATGAATACATAAGTTTTGAACAATATGAGAGGTCGCAACACTGCCTACCTATAGTAGTTTTTGACCCTTGTCGTAATTCCGGTCGTTTACACTACTATACCTCTACTATAATGGCTTTTCTCTATAATACTAGAGAATGTGGATTTTTCAGCATTTTTTCCCTTATACATATAATAATTAATCATTTTCATATGTATATTATTTAATTTACTCATATTATTGCCAAAATCATATGAATACATAAGTTTTGAACAATATCAGAGGTCAGCAACGGTCTTTCCTCTATAATACTAAGATAATATGGGAATATTTCATCATTTTTTCCCTTATACATTTATACATATAATATTTAATCATTTTATATGTATATTATTTAATTTACTCATATAATTGCCAAAATCAAATAAATACATAAGTTTTGAACAATATCAGAGGTCGGCAACGGTCTTTCCTCTATAATACTAAGATAATATGGGAATATTTCAGCATTTTTTCCCTTATACATATAATAATTAATCATTTTCATATGTATATTATTTAATTTACTCGTATAATTGCCAAAATCCTATGAAGACATAAGAGAATACAATATGAGAGGTCGGCGCAACCATAATATAGTAGTTGATGACGAGGTGTTTGGCAACTTGATACAATTCTTTAAAAAGTCTTTATATTAATTATATGATAGGGACAATATCATATGCGTCACTAAATTGATGACGAGGTGTTTGGCAACGTGACACAAATCATTAAAGTCTTTATATTAATTATATGATAGAGACAATATCATATGCGTCACTAAATTGATGACGAGGTATTTGGCAACTTGATACAATTCTTTAAAGTTTTTATATCAAAAATTATATGATAGGGACAATATCATATGCGTCACTAAATTGTTGACGAGGTGTTTGGCAACTTGACACAATTCATTAAAGTCTTTATATTAATTATATGATAGGGACAATATCATATGCGTCACTAAATTGATGACGAGGTATTTGGCAACTTGATACAATTCTTTAAAGTTTTTATATCAAAAATTATATGATAGGGACAATATCATATGCGTCACTAAATTGATGACGAGGTGTTTGGCAACTTGACACAATTCATTAAAGTCTTTATATTAATTATATGATAGGGACAATATCATATGCGTCACTAAATTGATGACGAGGTATTTGGCAACGTGATAGAATTCTTTAAAGTCTTTATATCAAAAATTATACGATAGGGACAATATCATATGCGTCACTAAATTGATGACGAGGTGTTTGGCAACTTGACACAATTCATTAAAGTCTTTATATTAATTATATGATAGGGACAATATCATATGCGTCACTAAATTGATGACGAGGTATTTGGCAACGTGATAGAATTCTTTAAAGTCTTTATATCAAAAATTATACGATAGGGACAATATCATATGCGTCACTAAATTGATGACGAGGTATTTGGCAACTTGATATAATTCTTTAAAGTCTTTATATCAAAAATTATATGATAGGGACAATATCATATGCGTCACTAAATTGATGACGAGGTGTTTGTTTGGCTACAGGAAAAATCATTTATTTATCGAATCATCAAGCAAAGGATAAGCTTCAGTGGATCGCAGTATGGCAGCTGCTCAACCACTTACAACACCTTGCCTGTTACAAAAGTCGTTTACAATTGATTCTAGGCTTTGTCATTGTATTAAATAATGCTTTTATATGTAACTAGCGCGGCATCAGGTGATCGAAGATCCTCCTAATTTACTATGTTACAAATTACATTGGCATCACATCCATTGTCGTTTATAAAATAAATTATAAACTTTAAATGGTTTAGAAGCCATACAATGCAAATTGCCCCTTATTTATCATTGCAGTCCAGCACGGATACGACCTTAGAGGCGTTCAGGCATAATCCAACGGACGTAGCGTCATACCACTGTTCGCTCGAACAAGTATTGTGCCATTGGTCCGTACCTGCGGTTCCTCTCGTACTACGCAGGAATGCTGTCGCAACAACGTTTTGTCATTAGTAGGGTAAAACTAACCTGTCTCACGACGGTCTAAACCCAGCTCACGTTCCCTTGCATGGGTGAACAATCCAACGCTTGGTGAATTTTGCTTCACAATGATAGGAAGAGCCGACATCGAAGGATCAAAAAGCGACGTCGCTATGAACGCTTGGCCGCCACAAGCCAGTTATCCCTATGGTAACTTTTCTGACACCTCTTGTTAAAAACTCTTTAAACCAAAAGGATCGATAGGCCCAGCTTTTGCTGTCCCTGTGTGTACTGAACACCGAGATCAAGTCAGCATTTGCCCTTTTGCTCTATGTGTGGTTTCTGTCCGCACTGAGCTGGCCTTGGGACACCTCCGTTATTATTTGAGAGATGTACCGCCCCAGTCAAACTCCCTACCTGGCAATGTCCTTGAATTGGATCATACCTGAGTAATTGGAGTTATACCAAATTTTCAAATCAAAAATACATAAATGCATCGTTTTATTAAAGAATTTGTTTGCGATTATATAACAAACTCGTGATACTTTGATCAAGAAGCTTGCATCAAAACCCAATACCATAAGATATAATAAATATATCCGTATAATGGCTAGGAAATGATACACGTTCCATTTAATCAAGTAAGTAAGGAAACAATAAGAGTAGTGGTATTTCATTGACGATACCAAACCGAGGTCTAATATCTCCCACTTATTCTACACCTCTTATGTCTCCTTACACTGCCAGATTAGAGTCAAGCTCAAAAGGGTCTTCTTTCCCCGCTAATTATTCCAAGCCCGTTCCCTTGGCTGTGGTTTCGCTAGATAGTAGATAGGGACAGTAGGAATCTCGTTAATCCATTCATGCGCGTCACTAATTAGATGACGAGGCATTTGGCTATTTTTTTTTTTTTTTTTGATCGCGGAGGTATGGAAATCTATCGAAAGATACTAGGTCTGTCAACACTTCAGTTTCCTAGCATGCACGATTCATTGCTGAACCGAAGTTCCGCAACGCCTACGTACTAAAACCATCCTCATAGCCATTTATATATTACCATTATTTGCGATGTTTATGCCTTTATTGATGTTATGCCAAGACAGCAAGCAAATGTTTTGAACCAAACGTTTTAGCTAAGTCCAATCTCGGGAAAACCCGCCCAGGTACATGAACTGTTTAAAACAACCGAGACTGCCTCTCATAACCTGGACGCTAATGATATGACTATCATATTTGCTGAGGAGACCCTTCGCTATCAATCTTTTAACGGATTGACCACTCCAGATCCCCCTCCAGTTCAGGGTGGCAGAATGGAATTCAATGTCACCTGCGGCTTCGAATCTGCGACGCAATTCAGTTCGTATGTCCGGTCTGTCGTATCTATTGATTTTGCGCTGGTGCGCATCATCCATAGAGTGTCCGTCTGTCACAATTTGTATGTCGATCACATCAATGTGATTTTGTCGTAGTGCCACCAGGTCCGGTTTATTAAGGCCGGATTCGCACTGCAGACTTGGTTCAACAATGACCGCGCAGCCTCTCTCCTCAAGTCCCCGCTTGATTCGATTTACTACGCAGTTGTGTCTAGCTACGCGCCTCCCATGCGATCGGTAACATTTTTGCATTATATGGTTTGTTGTTTCGGGAGCGTCACATCCTGCACGACACTGTCGTTCCAATTCGTGCCTTCCCCTTGTAGTACGAGACTTCGTGGGTAGGGCATTTATCCGCAGACGAATACCGTCTATATATTCCTTTCCTGTTAGTAAACGCGTGGGTTGATTAACCCACCCGTGTTGCGGTCCCCAATGGCCCGCTTCACGGAGTCCGCTGCCATCAACTGAGAGGTACAATTTGTTCGCCCAATATTTTTCTATTGCCGGACGCGATAACAATTCATGTTGTTCTGCAAATAATCTATCTCGGGCCCGTTGTTTTTCGGCTTCGAGGAAAGAGCTGGCTACCTCGTTTTGCGTGAGGTGAGGCCATTTAATGTTACTCAAACGTCTTAGCCTTAACATTGGAGCTACCCATCTAAGTGATGGAATTCCGAGACCTCCACTTTTTGGGGCTGCGTGAATGAATGCTATCGGCACATCCAGCGGAAGATTTAGCCATCTTCGCACATAGTATCGTATTAGTTTGTCAGTTTTTCGTAGGACGCCTATCGCCACACTCCCAAGGGCTAACTTGTGATACAGCTGTGGGATAAGGACAGTCCTTAGGGCGAACATCCTCTGTTGTGGTTTGAGGGGGGCCTTTGTCAATCTTTGTAGCTTTGGACCAATGTCCTCGGCCGGATTGCATCGAACCCTCCCAGTTGCAGTGAAGTTGATGCCTAAGTACTTCCACTCGTCCGTTCGCTTCAATGATGGAATCTCTCTTGAGCCTACGTAAAAGCTCTGTGCCTCTAGCACGGTACACTTCTGTTTCGGCTGGCCCTTAATGCCAACGGTAAAACATTTGTCGGCATTAAGTTTGAGGCCGACGAGAGATAGAAAATCCAACGTTCTGTCCAACAATACTTGAAGTCCCATTCGAGTTTCAGCAAATAGTACCAAATCATCTGCAAACGCGGCCGCGTTAGTAATGGCATTTCCGACTCTGGCACCAATTTCGCTGGGTAGGTTTCTAAGTAACCTGTCCATTACCAAGTTAAATAGAATAGGAGACAAAGGGTCACCCTGCTTCACTCCTCTAGCAGGGACGAATTCCTCTGAACTCCAACCGTCCCCATTGAGACTGGTACCGCCACCCTCGTACGTATTCTGTACGTAGTCAACGAAGCCCTTTGGCGCACCATAAGCACGTAAGGTGTCATATATAGATGCATGCGATAGAGAGTCATAGTTACTCCCGCCGTTGACCCGCGCTTACTTGAATTTCTTCACTTTGACATTCAGAGCACTGGGCAGAAATCACATTGTGTCAACACCCGCTAGGGCCATCACAATGCTTTGTTTTAATTAGACAGTCGGATTCCCCAAGTCCGTGCCAGTTCTGAATTGATTGTTAATTGATAATCGTTATAATTGATAAGAACTAATTGGTTTAACCCAAATAGTATTCTTAAAAATTTTAGCAAGAAAGTTCCACAATTGGCTACGTAACTAAACTATCCGGGGAACAAGTAACTAACATAAATGCTAGAAACTCTATTTACCCAGAACGAGCACATAAACCATGTTATTGTTTCCCAATCAAGCCCGACTATCTCAATCTTCAGAGCCAATCCTTATCCCGAAGTTACGGATCTAATTTGCCGACTTCCCTTACCTACATTATTCTATCGACTAGAGACTCTTCACCTTGGAGACCAGCTGCGGATATTGGTACGGCCTGTTGAGAAGTTTGCGTGTCCCCACCATAAATTTTCAAGGTCCGAGGAGAAAATATCGACACAACAGTATATGTCATGCTCTTCTAGCCCATCTACCATATCTCTCTGCGAAAGACTTCCATGGTAGTACGGCTATAAAACAGAAAAGAAAACTCTTCCGATATCTCTCGACGGCTTCTTTATGGTCGTTCCTGTTGCCAGGATGAGCACGAGGCCCATATTTAATAACAAACGGATACTCAACAGGTTACGGAATTGGAACCGTATTCCCTTTCGTTCAAAATTATTCAAGTGTATTATATTCGCTTTGTTTATATAGTTAGGCATTTTTGTTTTACTTGAAAATTTTCGGCTTTCGCCTTGAACTTAGGACCGACTAACTCGTGATCAACCACTGTTCACACGAAACCCTTCTCCACCAAGATCTGTACCAATGGCAGCTCCATGCAGGCTTACGCCAAACACTTCTACGCATACCATTGTACCTTCCTACTCACTAAAGTTTCAAAATTTATATCACAAGTAATATAAATCATCTACTTTAGCGGTAATGTATAGGTATACAACTTAAGCGCCATCCATTTTAAGGGCTAGTTGCTTCGGCAGGTGAGTTGTTACACACTCCTTAGCGGATTTCGACTTCCATGATCACCGTCCTGCTGTTTTAAGCAACCAACGCCTTTCATGGTATCTGCATGAGTTGTTAATTTGGGCACCGTAACATTACGTTTGGTTCATCCCACAGCGCCAGTTCTGCTTACCAAAAGTGGCCCACTGGGCACATTATATCATAACCTTGAACTTCATATCAAGAAAGTTAAGGTTCTTACCCATTTAAAGTTTGAGAATAGGTTAAGATCGTTTCGACCCTAAGGCCTCTAATCATTCGCTTTACCAGATAAGATTATTTTATATAATATTAAAATGCACCAGCTATCCTGAGGGAAACTTCGGAAGGAACCAGCTACTTGCCCTCCAATTGGTCCTTGTTAAAGGATTTAAAGTGTACTCATTCCAATTACAGGGCCTCGGATATGAGTCCTGTATTGTTATTTTTCGTCACTACCTCCCCGAGCTGGGAGTGGGTAATTTACGCGCCTGCTGCCTTCCTTAGATGTGGTAGCCGTTTCTCAGGCTCCCTCTCCGGAATCGAACCCTGATTCCCCGTTACCCGTTGCAACCATGGTAGTCCTAGATACTACCATTAAAAGTTGATAGGGCAGACATTTGAAAGATCTGTCGTCGGTACAAGACCATACGATCTGCATGTTATCTAGAGTTCAACCAATATAACGATCTTGCGATCGCTTGGTTTTAGCCTAATAAAAGCACATGTCCCTTAAGGTTCATGTTTTAATTGCATGTATTAGCTCTAGAATTACCACAGTTATCCAAGTAACTGTTAACGATCTAAGGAACCATAACTGATATAATGAGCCTTTTGCGGTTTCACTTTTAATTCGTGTGTACTTAGACATGCATGGCTTAATCTTTGAGACAAGCATATAACTACTGGCAGGATCAACCAGAATAATGTTTTTCCTTCATATTCCATTCATATATTTTGAATCGAAATAAGCAATATAAGATATATATAAGATATATAGATTTTTCACTTTATATATTTCCATGATTTATATTATATTGAATAAAATTCAATATTTCGCCTTTGGGTAAAATTTTAAATATATAAGTAAAAAATCCATTCGATTACGGCCATTTTTATATAGCATTCGTAATCCATATTTTCATTTTTAATTTATACTTGTTTTACCAATATAACAAGAATTTCATCTAATTATTGTAATATATATATTTCTATAATTTTATCTTATTATACATACATATTTCATTATAAAATATCATTTTATTTCCAACATACATAATTATTGTATCCACACATGTACAATTTTTGTTTAACCAATATAAATATTAAGTTAAATCATTTGCATTTTGAAGATAAATTTAAAATTTATCTCTTTTCATATATATCTCTGGTAATATATAACATAAAACCAAGCGCATATGATAATATTTCCACATTTAATATATAATTTTATATTTCTTTCATAAGAATCCATATTTGTATTATACCGTAACGATATAATAATCCAACTATACGGCAGGTAATAAATTAATATTTGCCTGCCTCCAAAAATTAACGATAATATATGGAAACGATTTGTTATTCTATATATAATAGAAACTTGACTTTTGTTTCAACGATATTATCTATAAAGCGTATATTCCTATTATCCGCGGAGCCAAGTCCCGTGTTCTATAGAACTGAGAAACAAATTTGTACGGATAATAATATACTTTATTGTATGTAACCAATATAAACATAATCCGAAATAAATATTTCGAATAATGCGGGAGGTCGGCAACCACTGCCTACCTATAGTAGTTTTTGAACCCGCTGTCCTCAAAGCGGGTATTTTCATTTCCGTTTGCCACCCAACATACGGGCTATTCTCTTATATATTAAGAGATTATAGGAACATTTCATTTTTTTTCCATTATTCATATATAATATGATTATTTTTTCCCTTATACATATAATAATTAATCATTTTCATATGTATATTATTTAATTTACTCATATTATTGCCAAAATCATATGAATACATAAGTTTTGAACAATATGAGAGGTCGGCAACCACTGCCTACCTATAGTAGTTTTTGAACCCTCTGTCGTAATTCCGGTCGTTTACACTACTATACCCTCTCACTATAATGGCTTTTCTCTATAATACTAAGAGAATGTGGGATATTTTCAGCATTTTTTCCCTTATACATATAATAATTAATCATTTTCATATGTATATTATTTAATTTACTCATATTATTGCCAAAATCATATGAATACATAAGTTTTGAACAATATGAGAGGTCGGCAACCACTGCCTACCTATAGTAGTTTTTGAACCCTCTGTCGTAATTCCGGTCGTTTACACTACTATACCCTCTCACTATAATGGCTTTTCTCTATAATACTAAGAGAATGTGGGATATTTTCAGCATTTTTTCCCTTATACATATAATAATTAATCATTTTCATATGTATATTATTTAATTTACTCATATTATTGCCAAAATCATATGAATACATAAGTTTTGAACAATATGAGAGGTCGGCAACCACTGCCTACCTATAGTAGTTTTTGAACCCTCTGTCGTAATTCCGGTCGTTTACACTACTATACCCTCTCACTATAATGGCTTTTCTCTATAATACTAAGAGAATGTGGGATATTTTCAGCATTTTTTCCCTTATACATATAATAATTAATCATTTTCATATGTATATTATTTAATTTACTCATATTATTGCCAAAATCATATGAATACATAAGTTTTGAACAATATGAGAGGTCGGCAACCACTGCCTACCTATAGTAGTTTTTGAACCCTCTGTCGTAATTCCGGTCGTTTACACTACTATACCCTCTCACTATAATGGCTTTTCTCTATAATACTAAGAGAATGTGGGATATTTTCAGCATTTTTTCCCTTATACATATAATAATTAATCATTTTCATATGTATATTATTTAATTTACTCATATTATTGCCAAAATCATATGAATACATAAGTTTTGAACAATATGAGAGGTCGGCAACCACTGCCTACCTATAGTAGTTTTTGAACCCTCTGTCGTAATTCCGGTCGTTTACACTACTATACCCTCTCACTATAATGGCTTTTCTCTATTATACTAAGAGAATGTGGGATATTTTCAGCATTTTTTCCCTTATACATATAATAATTAATAATTTTCATATGTATATTATTTAATTTACTCATATAATTGCCAAAATCATATGAATATACATAAGTTTTGAACAATATGAGAGGTCGGCAACCACTGCCTACCTATAGTAGTTTTTGAACCCTCTGTCGTAATTCCGGTCGTTTACACTACTATACCCTCTCACTATAATGGCTTTTCTCTATAATACTAAGAGAATGTGGGAATATTTCAGCATTTTTTCCCCTATACATATAATAATTAATAATTTTCATATGTATATTATTTAATTTACTCATATAATTGCCAAAATCATATGAATACATAAGTTTTGAACAATATCAGAGGTCAGCAACGGTCTTTCCTCTATAATACTAAGATAATATGGGAATATTTCATCATTTTTTCCCTTATACATTTATACATATAATATTTAATCATTTTATATGTATATTATTTAATTTACTCATATAATTGCCAAAATCAAATAAATACATAAGTTTTGAACAATATCAGAGGTCGGCAACGGTCTTTCCTCTATAATACTAAGATAATATGGGAATATTTCAGCATTTTTTCCCTTATACATATAATAATTAATCATTTTCATATGTATATTATTTAATTTACTCGTATAATTGCCAAAATCCTATGAAGACATAAGAGAATACAATATGAGAGGTCGGCGCAACCATAATATAGTAGTTGATGACGAGGTGTTTGGCAACTTGATACAATTCTTTAAAAAGTCTTTATATTAATTATATGATAGGGACAATATCATATGCGTCACTAAATTGATGACGAGGTATTTGGCAACTTGATACAATTCTTTAAAGTCTTTATATTAATTATATGATAGGGACAATATCATATGCGTCACTAAATTGATGACGAGGTATTTGGCAACTTGATACAATTCTTTAAAGTTTTTATATCAAAAATTATATGATAGGGACAATATCATATGCGTCACTAAATTGATGACGAGGTGTTTGGCAACTTGACACAATTCATTAAAGTCTTTATATTAATTATATGATAGGGACAATATCATATGCGTCACTAAATTGATGACGAGGTATTTGGCAACTTGATACAATTCTTTAAAGTTTTTATATCAAAAATTATATGATAGGGACAATATCATATGCGTCACTAAATTGATGACGAGGTGTTTGGCAACTTGACACAATTCATTAAAGTCTTTATATTAATTATATGATAGAGACAATGTCATATGCGTCACTAAATTGATGACGAGGTATTTGGCAACTTGATACAATTCTTTAAAGTTTTTATATCAAAAATTATATGATAGGGACAATATCATATGCGTCACTAAATTGATGACGAGGTGTTTGGCAACTTGACACAATTCATTAAAGTCTTTATATTAATTATATGATAGGGACAATATCATATGCGTCACTAAATTGATCAGTCGCGATCGAACACTCAACGAGTGCAGACGTGCCTGCGGACCGCAAGCAAGAAATTGTTTCGCTTTTTTCGTATTTCGTTACCTCCGTTATTCGCATACCGGTCACCGCGTCGCGAGATATCGCCGCGCGCTCTGATTGGTTCAGCTCGCGTGCCTAACGGACTCGCACCAACACTAACGCACACTCGAGCGTGCGTGTTATCTGGTTGTTTATCATCAAGCGCATAGTTAAGCAACTTTAACACAGCAGCAGCCACGTGCAGTGGTTTGTTCTCCGACCAACTGTACCCAGCTCCCCCCCCCCCCCCCCTTCTACCCATCACCCTACACCATGGATTGGCAGGCCCCCCCGCGTGTCATCAAGCCAGGCAAATCTACGCCCTGCAAGAAGGCCCTAAGAGCAAGGGAGCCCAGCACTAGCAGCGACTCCAGCACCTCGCATTCGGAGCCCGGTGAGGTCAAGCGCAAGCCTGCGCGCAAGCCCCAAATGGAGGAACTTGACGTCACGCCCAGCACCAGCGCAGCTTCGCGTCGTAGGTTAGCAAACAACCAGTTTGCCATCCTCTCGAGCGATGAGGAAGACAATGACGACGACGACCAAGCCGCCTCAGACGAAGAACCTGTACCCGCTGCCAACAAAACCCCGGACAAACCCAAGCCTACCCCGAGGACTTTCAAGCCACCCCCGATATTCATCCCGGACGTGACCAACATTTCTGCTCTGATCAAGATGATTACGACTCTCGTGGGTCCCAGCAAAGACTTCACATACAAATCGGAACGCAACAACGTGCGTGTAATGATGCCTGACAAGGAGTCTTACTCCGAGCTTCGTAGGCACCTGGTTTCCCAGAACAAAAGGCATCGCACGTTCCAGACCAAAGATGAGAGGGCATACAGAGTCGTAATCAAGGGATTACACCACACCGCCGATCGTGACGAGATTCAAGAGGAACTTGAAAGACTAGGGCATAAGGTCAGAGACCTGCATAATCCTATTGGTAGGAAAACCAAGGAGCCACTCGGGTTATTTTTCGCCAACATGGAACCCGCCAGTAACAACAAGGAGGTCTACCAAATCAGGAGACTGTGCAGGTCGGTCGTCACCATCGAGCCTCCCCGTAAATTCAACGACGTGCCTCAGTGCTTTAGATGCCAAGGGTTTGGACATACCCAGCGCTACTGCTTCCTCGAGCACCGATGCGTGAAATGTGGTGGCCAACACGACTCCAGGACTTGCACTAAGAAGGAGGATGAGAAGGCATGCTGCCTTCACTGCCAAGCTGACCACCCCGCTTCATACAGAGGATGCCCTGCCTACAAGAAGGCCAAGGCACAGCAAGCCCCTAAACCCAGACCGGCCACACCCACCAGCAAGCCCAGCACCATCCAGATCCCAAACATCTCCAACATGAGCTATAAAGACGCGCTCAAGGCTACTCATGTACCACAGCAATCCGATCCCAACCAAAACCGCCAAACCCCACCCGAAGCTCCGCAATCCAATAACCTGGAACAAATCTTTTCCCCGTTTTCAAGGAATGGTTGAAAGTATGATGGAGAAAATGTTCTCCCAAATGACGCAGCTTATTGCTTCCATCCTCAATGCCAAATCATGGAAATAAGCCTGAACATAGTCATTTGGAATGCTAACGGCCTGCAGAGGAGCAGAGCCGAGGTAGAATACCTTATAAAAACGGAAGCGATTGACATACTCCTTGTATCCGAAACCCATTTTTGTCCACGATCCCACTACAACATCAGCGGCTATGATGTTTTACTCGCCAACCATCCATCTGGCAGAGCGCGCGGAGGAGCAGCCATGCTCATCAGGAGTGGTATCCAGTACACGGAGCTACCTGCGTTCCAGGAGGAATGGGCCCAGTGTGCCCTGGCTCGAATCTCCAGCCTTCAGGGGGACATCACCATTGGAGCGGTCTACTTCCCCCCCAGACACTCAGTCACCGAGACTCGCTTACAAGAGCTTTTCGAGTCCTTTGGTCCTCGATTCATAGCAGCCGGTGACTTTAACGCCAAACACTCTTGGTGGGGGTCCCGCTCCATCAACCCCAAAGGCAGAACGCTCCACAAGTTCGTGCAGAGCAGAAGACTGAATTGCCACTCCACTGGTGAGCCAACCCACTGGCCTACTAACCCTGCCTTGTCTCCCGACCTCTTGGATTTTGCCATCTCCAAAGGCATAGGACAAGCCATGCTTCACCGGGAAGCATACCGACTCCTCCAAATTTACCTTCTGGATGCTATCCTCCCTGGACCTGGATCCTCCTCTTTCCTCCCCAAGAGACATTGATGCGGCGATTAATACACTCACTGAGGAAATGCACAATGCGGCTAAGTTCGCCAACACTCCTCCTCCAACTACCCCGAGAACACCTGAGCGAGATCTCCACCTTTGGTCTCCAGAGATTGCGGCCTTCGTGGCGGAGAAGAGGCGCCTCAGACGTATTTGGTTCTCCTCGCGCAACCCAAGGGATAAAGCGGCACTCAACAGAGCCAGCAAGGAGCTTAAGGTCAAGCTTTGCACACTACGGCAGATCTCATTCAATCGATTCCTTGAAGAGCTGGAACCTGGTGACCCGCAACACAATCTGTGGCATGTC
Source organism: Drosophila mauritiana (assembly GCF_004382145.1). NCBI lineage: Eukaryota > Metazoa > Arthropoda > Insecta > Diptera > Drosophilidae > Drosophila > Drosophila mauritiana. The sequence continues at coordinate 45,233 of NW_022881487.1, forward strand.
ACGCGCCACATCAGGAGGCCTGCAAAAAAGGCGTCGCCAGTGCGCAAAGCGGATGGCTCTTGGTGCCGTTCCGATGACGAAAGAGCAGAAGCATTCGCAGATCACCTCCAGAACGCATTCACCCCATTCAACAGATGCACTGGTGAAGAGCGTGCTGCCACCACCAGGTTCCTTGAGAGTCCATCTCCACCCAGCTTGCCGATAGAGCCCGTCACCCCTGAAGAGGTTGCGCAGGAGATCGCCTCCCTAAAGGCCAGCAAATCCCCCGGACTGGATCGTATCGACGCCACTTCCCTCAAAATTATGCCTCCTCCTTGCTCCCAGATGTTGGCTAACATCTTCAACAGCTGCTTCTCACTAGGGTACTTCCCGAGATCATGGAAACGTGCAGAAGTCATCCTCATCCTTAAACCCGGAAAACCTGAAGCCAATCTTGCCTCATATAGACCGATTAGTTTGCTGGCAATACTCTCCAAAATACTCGAAAGAGTATTTCTGCGCAGAGTGTTGCCAGTACTGGACGAGGCTGGTTTGATCCCGGATCACCAGTTTGGATTCAGGCGATCTCATGGAACACCCGAACAATGCCACCGGCTCGTATCAAGAATCCTCGATGCATTCGAGAAGAAAAGATACTGTTCGGCCGTCTTCCTCGATGTCAAGCAGGCGTTTGACAGAGTGTGGCATTCCGGTCTCCTCCACAAACTCAAGTCCCACCTTCCCAGTTCCCACTACGCTCTACTCAAATCTTACACCGAAGGAAGAGAATTCCAAGTGCGTTGCGGATCCTCATCCAGCACGCCAAGGCCCATAAGAGCCGGAGTACCTCAAGGCAGCGTCCTTGGTCCCATCCTCTACACCCTCTTCACAGCAGACCTTCCTATAATACCCTCCCGTCACCTCACAATAGCCACCTATGCCGACGACACCGCGTTCCTCGCCACCGCTACTAATCCAGATGGAGCTTCAGCCATCATCCAGAGGCAACTGGATGCTTTGAATCCATGGCTAAAACGATGGAATATTGCGGTTAACGCCGAAAAATCCTCCCATACAACATTTTCCCTGCGCAGAGGAGAATGCCCTCCGGTCACTCTTGACGGCGACACGATCCCCACTACCAGCACCTCCAAATACCTAGGGCTTACACTGGATAGAAGGCTGACATGGGGCCCTCACATTGATAGGAAGCGTACCCAGGCCAACATACGCCTTAAGCAACTCCACTGGCTTGTTGGGAAAAGTTCCAAGCTGAGGGACAAAACGAAGCTGCTTGTCTACAAGACTATTCTCAAGCCAATATGGACTTATGGAATCCAGCTGTGGGGCACCACAAGTGCTTCAAACAGAAGAAAGATCCAGCAATTCCAGAACCGATGCTTGAGAATAGTCTCCAACGCCCATCCCTATCACGAGAATACTGCCATCCACGAGGAGCTCGGAATTCCCTGGGTGGAAGACGAGATCTACCGACTCAGTGAGAGATACGCCAGAAGACTGGAGAATCACCCCAACCACCTGGCCATCAATCTGTTAGACAACAGTCAATCCACAAGACGTCTGCAGAGAACGCACCCGCTTGACCTCACGCAACATTAATGTAAATTTGTAACCCCTACCCAAGTACATTTTAAGTACTCCCCGTATGTCAATGTTCCCCCACATAAAATTTAATTATTGTCCATTAGGACAGATTTTAAATAAATAAAACAGATACACAAAAAAAAAAAAAAAAAAAAAAAAAAAAACTAAATTGATGACGAGGTGTTTGGCAACGTGACACAAATCATTAAAGTCTTTATATTAATTATATGATAGAGACAATATCATATGCGTCACTAAATTGATGACGAGGTATTTGGCAACTTGATAGAATTCTTTAAAGTCTTTATATCAAAAATTATATGATAGGGACAATATCATATGCGTCACTAAATTGATGACGAGGTGTTTGGCAACTTGACACAATTCATTAAAGTCTTTATATTAATTATATGATAGAGACAATATCATATGCGTCACTAAATTGATGACGAGGTATTTGGCAACTTGATACAATTCTTTAAAGTTTTTATATCAAAAATTATATGATAGGGACAATATCATATGCGTCACTAAATTGATGACGAGGTGTTTGGCAACTTGACACAATTCATTAAAGTCTTTATATTAATTATATGATAGGGACAATATCATATGCGTCACTAAATTGATGACGAGGTATTTGGCAACTTGATACAATTCTTTAAAGTTTTTATATCAAAAATTATATGATAGGGACAATATCATATGCGTCACTAAATTGATGACGAGGTGTTTGGCAACTTGACACAATTCATTAAAGTCTTTATATTAATTATATGATAGAGACAATATCATATGCGTCACTAAATTGATGACGAGGTATTTGGCAACTTGATACAATTCTTTAAAGTTTTTATATCAAAAATTATATGATAGGGACAATATCATATGCGTCACTAAATTGATGACGAGGTGTTTGGCAACTTGACACAATTCATTAAAGTCTTTATATTAATTATATGATAGGGACAATATCATATGCGTCACTAAATTGATGACGAGGTATTTGGCAACGTGATAGAATTCTTTAAAGTCTTTATATCAAAAATTATACGATAGGGACAATATCATATGCGTCACTAAATTGATGACGAGGTATTTGGCAACTTGATATAATTCTTTAAAGTCTTTATATCAAAAATTATATGATAGGGACAATATCATATGCGTCACTAAATTGATGACGAGGTGTTTGTTTGGCTACAGGAAAAATCATTTATTTATCGAATCATCAAGCAAAGGATAAGCTTCAGTGGATCGCAGTATGGCAGCTGCTCAACCACTTACAACACCTTGCCTGTTACAAAAGTCGTTTACAATTGATTCTAGGCTTTGTCATTGTATTAAATAATGCTTTTATATGTAACTAGCGCGGCATCAGGTGATCGAAGATCCTCCTAATTTACTATGTTACAAATTACATTGGCATCACATCCATTGTCGTTTATAAAATAAATTATAAACTTTAAATGGTTTAGAAGCCATACAATGCAAATTGCCCCTTATTTATCATTGCAGTCCAGCACGGATACGACCTTAGAGGCGTTCAGGCATAATCCAACGGACGTAGCGTCATACCACTGTTCGCTCGAACAAGTATTGTGCCATTGGTCCGTACCTGCGGTTCCTCTCGTACTACGCAGGAATGCTGTCGCAACAACGTTTTGTCATTAGTAGGGTAAAACTAACCTGTCTCACGACGGTCTAAACCCAGCTCACGTTCCCTTGCATGGGTGAACAATCCAACGCTTGGTGAATTTTGCTTCACAATGATAGGAAGAGCCGACATCGAAGGATCAAAAAGCGACGTCGCTATGAACGCTTGGCCGCCACAAGCCAGTTATCCCTATGGTAACTTTTCTGACACCTCTTGTTAAAAACTCTTTAAACCAAAAGGATCGATAGGCCGAGCTTTTGCTGTCCCTGTGTGTACTGAACACCGAGATCAAGTCAGCATTTGCCCTTTTGCTCTATGTGTGGTTTCTGTCCGCACTGAGCTGGCCTTGGGACACCTCCGTTATTATTTGAGAGATGTACCGCCCCAGTCAAACTCCCTACCTGGCAATGTCCTTGAATTGGATCATACCTGAGTAATTGGAGTTATACCAAATTTTCAAATCAAAAATACATAAATGCATCGTTTTATTAAAGAATTTGTTTGCGATTATATAACAAACTCGTGATACTTTGATCAAGAAGCTTGCATCAAAACCCAATACCATAAGATATAATAAATATATCCGTATAATGGCTAGGAAATGATACACGTTCCATTTAATCAAGTAAGTAAGGAAACAATAAGAGTAGTGGTATTTCATTGACGATACCAAACCGAGGTCTAATATCTCCCACTTATTCTACACCTCTTATGTCTCCTTACACTGCCAGATTAGAGTCAAGCTCAAAAGGGTCTTCTTTCCCCGCTAATTATTCCAAGCCCGTTCCCTTGGCTGTGGTTTCGCTAGATAGTAGATAGGGACAGTAGGAATCTCGTTAATCCATTCATGCGCGTCACTAATTAGATGACGAGGCATTTGGCTATTTTTTTTTTTTTTTTGATCGCGGAGGTATGGAAATCTATCGAAAGATACTAGGTCTGTCAACACTTCAGTTTCCTAGCATGCACGATTCATTGCTGAACCGAAGTTCCGCAACGCCTACGTACTAAAACCATCCTCATAGCCATTTATATATTACCATTATTTGCGATGTTTATGCCTTTATTGATGTTATGCCAAGACAGCAAGCAAATGTTTTGAACCAAACGTTTTAGCTAAGTCCAATCTCGGGAAAACCCGCTCAGGTACATGAACTGTTTAAAACAACCGAGACTGCCTCTCATAACCTGGACGCTAATGATATGACTATCATATTTGCTGAGGAGACCCTTCGCTATCAATCTTTTAACGGATTGACCACTCCAGATCCCCCTCCAGTTCAGGGTGGCAGAATGGAATTCAATGTCACCTGCGGCTTCGAATCTGCGACGCAATTCAGTTCGTATGTCCGGTCTGTCGTATCTATTGATTTTGCGCTGGTGCGCATCATCCATAGAGTGTCCGTCTGTCACAATTTGTATGTCGATCACATCAATGTGATTTTGTCGTAGTGCCACCAGGTCCGGTTTATTAAGGCCGGATTCGCACTGCAGACTTGGTTCAACAATGACCGCGCAGCCTCTCTCCTCAAGTCCCCGCTTGATTCGATTTACTACGCAGTTGTGTCTAGCTACGCGCCTCCCATGCGATCGGTAACATTTTTGCATTATATGGTTTGTTGTTTCGGGAGCGTCACATCCTGCACGACACTGTCGTTCCAATTCGTGCCTTCCCCTTGTAGTACGAGACTTCGTGGGTAGGGCATTTATCCGCAGACGAATACCGTCTATATATTCCTTTCCTGTTAGTAAACGCGTGGGTTGATTAACCCACCCGTGTTGCGGTCCCCAATGGCCCGCTTCACGGAGTCCGCTGCCATCAACTGAGAGGTACAATTTGTTCGCCCAATATTTTTCTATTGCCGGACGCGATAACAATTCATGTTGTTCTGCAAATAATCTATCCCGGGCCCGTTGTTTTTCGGCTTCGAGGAAAGAGCTGGCTACCTCGTTTTGCGTGAGGTGAGGCCATTTAATGTTACTCAAACGTCTTAGCCTTAACATTGGAGCTACCCATCTAAGTGATGGAATTCCGAGACCTCCACTTTTTGGGGGTGCGTGAATGAATGCTATCGGCACATCCAGCGGAAGATTTAGCCATCTTCGCACATAGTATCGTATTAGTTTGTCAGTTTTTCGTAGGACGCCTATCGCCACACTCCCAAGGGCTAACTTGTGATAGAGCTGTGGGATAAGGACAGTCCTTAGGGCGAACATCCTCTGTTGTGGTTTGAGGGGGGCCTTTGTCAATCTTTGTAGCTTTGGACCAATGTCCTCGGCCGGATTGCATCGAACCCTCCCAGTTGCAGTGAAGTTGATGCCTAAGTACTTCCACTCGTCCGTTCGCTTCAATGATGGAATCTCTCTTGAGCCTACGTAAAAGCTCTGTGCCTCTAGCACGGTACACTTCTGTTTCGGCTGGCCCTTAATGCCAACGGTAAAACATTTGTCGGCATTAAGTTTGAGGCCGACGAGAGATAGAAAATCCAACGTTCTGTCCAACAATACTTGAAGTCCCATTCGAGTTTCAGCAAATAGTACCAAATCATCTGCAAACGCGGCCGCGTTAGTAATGGCATTTCCGACTCTGGCACCAATTTCGCTGGGTAGGTTTCTAAGTAACCTGTCCATTACCAAGTTAAATAGAATAGGAGACAAAGGGTCACCCTGCTTCACTCCTCTAGCAGGGACGAATTCCTCTGAACTCCAACCGTCCCCATTGAGACTGGTACCGCCACCCTCGTACGTATTCTGTACGTAGTCAACGAAGCCCTTTGGCGCACCATAAGCACGTAAGGTGTCATATATAGATGCATGCGATAGAGAATCGAATGCCTTGCTTACATCTAAATTTGCGATGTAGCAAGATCTAAAGTGCTTATGGCTATGCCTCAAGACTAAGTCAACTATCGTCGCATTATCGGCACATCCGTCGGTAGGTAAGAAGCCCCGCTGGCGCGGGTCCCAATTGATTGATGAGTTCAACCGGGTTGCCAATATTGCATTTAGCTGTCTTACCAGGACTGAAGGCACCGATATTGGACGAAAGTCTTGCGGTCGCTTCGCCGTCACCGTCTTCGGGATGAAGACAGTTCTGGCCAGTCGGATAGAGTGTGGTAGATTGCCGCACCATAGAATTAGGTTCATTATACGTAGCATAATACCTGACGGCACCTCCCTGGCTGTTTTTGGAGTTATCCCGTCAGGCCCCGGAGATGAAGATAATGAGATTCTTGATGCCCTAAGGTCATGCTCCGTAATAGCAGACCATACCCTCTCAAGCGAGTGATCCATTTGTATCACTTCTCCACTGCAAGAGCTTGGGCTAGGCTGAGTCATTACTTCTCTCCAGTAGGGAACCATTACTTCTTGGCTTGGCATTACCGACTCATCAGTTCCATTTAGCAAGGACTTAATGCATCTTCCTTTATGCTTATCCCAGTTACGCTGGGTGACAGCATACATACGTTGACCCGCGCTTACTTGAATTTCTTCACTTTGACATTCAGAGCACTGGGCAGAAATCACATTGTGTCAACACCCGCTAGGGCCATCACAATGCTTTGTTTTAATTAGACAGTCGGATTCCCCAAGTCCGTGCCAGTTCTGAATTGATTGTTAATTGATAATCGTTATAATTGATAAGAACTAATTGGTTTAACCCAAATAGTATTCTTAAAAATTTTAGCAAGAAAGTTCCACAATTGGCTACGTAACTAAACTATCCGGGGAACAAGTAACTAACATAAATGCTAGAAACTCTATTTACCCAGAACGAGCACATAAACCATGTTATTGTTTCCCAATCAAGCCCGACTATCTCAATCTTCAGAGCCAATCCTTATCCCGAAGTTACGGATCTAATTTGCCGACTTCCCTTACCTACATTATTCTATCGACTAGAGACTCTTCACCTTGGAGACCAGCTGCGGATATTGGTACGGCCTGTTGAGAAGTTTGCGTGTCCCCACCATAAATTTTCAAGGTCCGAGGAGAAAATATCGACACAACAGTATATGTCATGCTCTTCTAGCCCATCTACCATATCTCTCTGCGAAAGACTTCCATGGTAGTACGGCTATAAAACAGAAAAGAAAACTCTTCCGATATCTCTCGACGGCTTCTTTATGGTCGTTCCTGTTGCCAGGATGAGCACGAGGCCCATATTTAATAACAAACGGATACTCAACAGGTTACGGAATTGGAACCGTATTCCCTTTCGTTCAAAATTATTCAAGTGTATTATATTCGCTTTGTTTATATAGTTAGGCATTTTTGTTTTACTTGAAAATTTTCGGCTTTCGCCTTGAACTTAGGACCGACTAACTCGTGATCAACCACTGTTCACACGAAACCCTTCTCCACTTCAGTCCTCCAAGGTCTCATTCGATTATTTGCTACTACCACCAAGATCTGTACCAATGGCAGCTCCATGCAGGCTTACGCCAAACACTTCTACGCATACCATTGTACCTTCCTACTCACTAAAGTTTCAAAATTTATATCACAAGTAATATAAATCATCTACTTTAGCGGTAATGTATAGGTATACAACTTAAGCGCCATCCATTTTAAGGGCTAGTTGCTTCGGCAGGTGAGTTGTTACACACTCCTTAGCGGATTTCGACTTCCATGATCACCGTCCTGCTGTTTTAAGCAACCAACGCCTTTCATGGTATCTGCATGAGTTGTTAATTTGGGCACCGTAACATTACGTTTGGTTCATCCCACAGCGCCAGTTCTGCTTACCAAAAGTGGCCCACTGGGCACATTATATCATAACCTTGAACTTCATTTCAAGAAAGTTAAGGTTCTTACCCATTTAAAGTTTGAGAATAGGTTAAGATCGTTTCGACCCTAAGGCCTCTAATCATTCGCTTTACCAGATAAGATTATTTTATATAATATTAAAATGCACCAGCTATCCTGAGGGAAACTTCGGAAGGAACCAGCTACTAGATGGTTCGATTGGTCTTTCGCCCCTATACTCAATTCTGACAATCGATTTGCACGTCAGAACTGTTTCGGTCTTCCATCAGGGTTTCCCCTGACTTCAACCTGATCAAGTATAGTTCACCATCTTTCGGGTCACAGCATATATGCTCAAGGTACGTTCCAGTTAGAGGCATAAATAATATAAATATACATTATACATAACTATATAGAACGCCCCGGGATTGTGTTAATTAGCTATAAATAGCTAAAAAACTAATCCCATTATTAGTCAAGTTAATTACGCTATTAGGTTTACATCCCAATAACTTGCACATATGTTAGACTCCTTGGTCCGTGTTTCAAGACGGGTCCCGAAGGTATCCTGAATCTTTCGCATTGTTAATCATACAAGAGCATATAATAAACACAAAAATCAATGATAATTATGCCATTATATAATTCCGAAAAATTAACGCTCTGTAATAATATAAATCTATCAGCACTTTATCAAATTAATAACATTTATTCTGTGTTAAAATGCAAGCAATTTAATTGGAATAAACTATAAGTTATATTTTATGATAAATTTGGGATATGCTAATAGATTACAATGTCCTTATATGGAAAAAATGCACATTATTCTTAATAATATTATTTAAATATTACAATTTTAATGATGAATTTTCCATAACGGATATTCAGGTTCATCGGGCTTAACCTCTAAGCAGTTTCACGTACTGTTTAACTCTCTATTCAGAGTTCTTTTCAACTTTCCCTCACGGTACTTGTTTACTATCGGTCTCATGGTTATATTTAGTTTTAGATGGAGTTTACCACCCACTTAGTGCTGCACTATCAAGCAACACGACTCTTTGGAAACATCATCTAGTAATCATTAACGTTATACGGGCCTGGCACCCTCTATGGGTAAATGGCCTCATTTAAGAAGGACTTAAATCATTAATTTCTCATACTAGAATATTGACGCTCCATACACTGCATCTCACATTTGCCATATAGACAAAGTGACTTAGTGCTGAACTGTTTTCTTTTCGCTCGCCGCTACTAAGAAAATCCTTGTTAGTTTCTTTTCCTCCCCTAATTAATATGCTTAAATTCAGGGGGTAGTCCCATATGAGTTGAGGTTGTATATATAACTATATTTTGCCATAAATTCTTTATTTATAAATGATAAAACAATCAATTAAATTCGTTATAAATAGTTCCAATAGTTCTTGTAAGCAAAGTTATTTTTTATCCATTTAACGAACCAACGAAGAATAATAACAAAACCAAGATTTTTCTTTTTCCGAATCATTAATAAGAGACAATTCTAGATGAAAAATATTTCAATTTTTTATGCTAGACATTTCTCAGTATTATTTGATTGAAAAAGAAAATATTTCTCTTCGTTTTTCACATTCAAATGTGAGATAATGTTTTTCATTTCTTTTTTAGTATTATGAATAAAATCATTATTTAATCCAATAATATACCATATGCTTATAAAAAATTTATAAACAACTTAATTAGCATAGTCTTACAACCCTCAACCATATGTAGTCCAAGCAGCACTATAAAATTAATTAAAGTACATAACAGCATGGACTGCGATATGCGTTCAAAATGTCGATGTTCATGTGTCCTGCAGTTCACACGATGACGCACAGTTTGCTGCGTTCTTCATCGACCCATGAGCCGAGTGATCCACCGCTTAGAGTTTTATAATTCATTTTTATATAATATCAATATTGTTTTTATTGAAAGAAATTAAAAATACACCATTTTACTGGCATATATCAATTCCTTCAATAAATTTATTTTTATACCTAAAAATAAATGTTGCGATATGTCTTAGTTTCATATAAGCATTATGTATCATAAAAATCTGGTTATGGTTTGCTATTTTGGGTGACACATACTGCAAAATTTATATAAAACATTAACCTGATGGATGACAGGTACAAACATTGTATATTTTAGGTTGTTGCATTAGCCAACGTATGCTCATAACATAGATGAACAAAACATATTCGCAACGCGTGTATATTATGGTCCATATACACACACACTTATTTTGAATACCACATTCAAAATTATTTTAATTTTAATTCGACTTCTACTTTCAAATTTTGTTCAGTTTCTTCGATTTCCATTTTCGAGAATTTGTTTTTATAGGAAACGCCATTGTTGTAGTAGGTACTGCCACAAATACGCACAACAACATTAATAATGTTAAAGTCTTTTTATGAGGTTGCCAAGCCCCACATATAAAATAAAAGCCATCTTCATTTTATTTTGACTTTAACTTTTGATTCCGTGGAATCATTTTGTAATATTTTTATTTTGGTAAATTGTATTTATTTGTATTATAACAAATGTTTATTAACGATAAGGATATTATACAATAATGATCCTTCCGCAGGTTCACCTACGGAAACCTTGTTACGACTTTTACTTCCTCTAAATAATCAAGTTCGGTCAACTTTTGCGAAACAACCGTAACACGCAAGGCGTCACAGTGATCACGTCCGGAGACCTCACTAAATAATTCAATCGGTAGTAGCGACGGGCGGTGTGTACAAAGGGCAGGGACGTAATCAATGCGAGTTAATGACTCACACTTACTGGGAATTCCAAGTTCATGTGAACAGTTTCAGTTCACAATCCCAAGCATGAAAGTGGTTCAGCGGTTTACCCGGACCTCTCGGTCTAGGAAATACACGTTGATACTTTCATTGTAGCGCGCGTGCAGCCCAGGACATCTAAGGGCATCACAGACCTGTTATTGCTCAATCTCATTATTGCTAGACGCAATTTGTCCATTTAAGAAGCTAGTGTCCTTATAATGGGACAAACCAACAGGTACGGCTCCACTTACATAAACACATTCAAACACAATAAACATTTTACTGCCACCATGAATGAAGGCTACATAAGCTTCAGCACCATAATCCTGAAGATATCTATTTAATATATTTGAGTCTCGTTCGTTATCGGAATTAACCAGACAAATCACTCCACGAACTAAGAACGGCCATGCACCACCACCCATAGATTCGAGAAAGAGCTATCAATCTGTCTTACACACTTATGTTCGGACCTGGTAAGTTTTCCCGTGTTGAGTCAAATTAAGCCGCAGGCTCCACTCCTGGTGGTGCCCTTCCGTCAATTCCTTTAAGTTTCAGCTTTGCAACCATACTTCCCCCGGAGCCCAAAAGCTTTGGTTTCCCGGGAAGCGACTGAGAGAGCCATAAAAGTAGCTACACCCAATTGCTAGCTGGCATCGTTTATGGTTAGAACTAGGGCGGTATCTGATCGCCTTCGAACCTCTAACTTTCGTTCTTGGTTAATGAAAACATCTTTGGCAAATGCTTTCGCTTAAGTTAGTCTTACGACGGTCCAAGAATTTCACCTCTCGCGTCGTAATACTAATGCCCCCAAACTGCTTCTATTAATCATTACCTCTTGATCTGAAAACCAATGAAAGCAGAACAGAGGTCTTATTTCATTATCCCATGCACAGAATATTCAGGCATTTGAAGCCTGCTTTAAGCACTCTAATTTGTTCAAAGTAATAGTACCGGCCCACAATAACACTCGTTTAAGAGCACTAGTGCAGGTTTTTAAATAGGAGGAACATATGAAAAAATACAAGTATTTAATCACATATAAGAACTCCACCGGTAATACGCTTACATACATAAAGGTATAGTACTAACCACAATTGTAAGTTGTACTACCCGTATGAAGCACAAGTTCAACTACGAACGTTTTAACCGCAACAACTTTAATATACGCTATTGGAGCTGGAATTACCGCGGCTGCTGGCACCAGACTTGCCCTCCAATTGGTCCTTGTTAAAGGATTTAAAGTGTACTCATTCCAATTACAGGGCCTCGGATATGAGTCCTGTATTGTTATTTTTCGTCACTACCTCCCCGAGCTGGGAGTGGGTAATTTACGCGCCTGCTGCCTTCCTTAGATGTGGTAGCCGTTTCTCAGGCTCCCTCTCCGGAATCGAACCCTGATTCCCCGTTACCCGTTGCAACCATGGTAGTCCTAGATACTACCATCAAAAGTTGATAGGGCAGACATTTGAAAGATCTGTCGTCGGTACAAGACCATACGATCTGCATGTTATCTAGAGTTCAACCAATATAACGATCTTGCGATCGCTTGGTTTTAGCCTAATAAAAGCACATGTCCCATAAGGTTCATGTTTTAATTGCATGTATTAGCTCTAGAATTACCACAGTTATCCAAGTAACTGTTAACGATCTAAGGAACCATAACTGATATAATGAGCCTTTTGCGGTTTCACTTTTAATTCGTGTGTACTTAGACATGCATGGCTTAAAATTTGAGACAAGCATATAACTACTGGCAGGATCAACCAGAATAATGTTTTTCCTTCATATTCCATTCATATATTTTGAATCGAAATAAGCAATATAATAGATATATATGTCGGGTTATGAATATCAGGGGCCTCGCCGTCCGTCCGTCCGTCCATATCAGCGTTGCTCATAACTCTTTTCACAATATAATTTTTATGCAGCTGTGCGCAGTCAACGAGTCCACTTGCGTCTGCTTTGGCTTCTCCACGATTAATGCCCTCACTCCCGTTTCGTGCAGCCTGCTTTGTCTCTTCTCAATTTTTGGCATTTCCTTTTCATTATATAGTTTTCCCTTTCTAACCAAGCAGCGCAAGTGGCCACGTTCAGCAACAGCTCTATCGCTCTCGTTTTTGCAAAATCCTAGATAATTCATCTATTCATCCTCACACATTGACAATAAATAGGAACACGCATAATAGCAAAGGGAACATGGAGAAGAAGTAAACGGCGACTAAATGCATTCATTATTTTCGCCACGTGTTCATAAATAGGAACACGCATAATAGCAAAGGGAACTTGGAGAAGAAGTAAACAGCGACTACACGCATACTCATTATTTTCGCCACGACACGGCCATTCTGACATTTACACGTCCTCGTGTAAGCTTTTGATACCGAGATACCAAGATATCAAGATCACATACTTTCATCACTATTCAATAACATTTAATTTCATTAGTTTGACATTATTAGGCGTATTTCTTAAATCTTAATTCTGTGAAGAAACAAAACAGCTTTTATTTCATTGTTGCTGGGATAACTTATTCTATTTTCATATTCAGTTCCATTGATCAGTAATACATCAGCTTACAACTTATCTTAACATTATCATTTATCGATTTCTATATATCGATCTTCCGCCAGTTCACACACACTTGATTATTAATTCAATTCAAACTCATCGTCTCTCCTGGACGGATAACTCACAATTCATCGTCTCACCTGACGGATAACTCACAATTCATCGTCTCACCTAGACGGATAACTCACAATTCATCGTCTCACATAGACGGATAACTCACAATTCATCGTCTCACCTAGACGGATAACTCACAATTCATCGTCTCACATAGACGGATAACTCACAATTCATCGTCTCACCTAGACGGATAACTCACAATTCATCGTCTCACATAGACGGATAACTCACAATTCATCGTCTCACCTAGACGGATATCTCTCGTTCACAAAAGAACTCATTGGCGGGCTTTTCTTTTCATTCAACTGTTTCTATATTTCAGCTATTGCTCTACATTCTCGTTTAACTCATTCGGGATTTCTGCATCCGGCATTTTACGTATATCTTCATGGCAATACTTGAACGATCGGTTACTCGTCAACGACTTTAGTGTATACCTGTCACCCTCTAATACTTCAGTCACCAAAAACGGTCCTCTAAATTTCGGATCTAACTTAGTTTGGTGTCTTTCTTCATTCCTCAATAGCACATAGTCACCTACGTGGTGTTTGTCAACGGCTGCCCTACTGCTATCAAATCGGGATTTGTCGTAAGACGCTAACGATTTCATATTTTCTGTCGCATGAGCTCTAACAGTTGCCAAATCTATTTCACATTCGGTCTCACATGGGGGAACTAATCCAAGGGGTCGAGCCTGTTTACCAATTAACATTTCTAACGGACTTGCCTCAGTGGCACGAGAAATTGTACAATTCAGTGCAAGTTGGACTTCGCCAAGTGCGTCCTGCCACGATTGTTGACTTGATTCTACCACTGACAACAAATTTTTCAGTGTTTCCATCACCCGTTCCACTTGCCCATTTGCACGGCTCATTCCCGTAGCAATCAAGTGAAGTTCAACTTTCTGCGATACGCAAAACTCTGAAAACTTAGAGCTAGTAAAACATCTGCCCTGGTCGGCGATGATGCGATCTGGTACTCCAAATAAGGATATGGAAGATTTCATAGCATTAACACAGCTTTCGGCATCTATCTTTAAGGTGTGATACAGATAAACAAACTTTGTATAGGCATCGATCTGAACAATGACATACTCCTTCAAATCGCTCTTGCCGCTTAATTTACCCGTTATATCTATGTGGATGGTGTGCCACGGTATACTTGTCTTCGGAATGGAATGAAGTTCCGCCTGAACCTTCCCGGAAGATGATTTCACTGATCTACAAGTTATGCAGTTTGAAACAAATTTTCGAACATAATTGTTCATTTTAGCGAACCAATAATACTGGTACACTTTATCAAGTGTCTTTTGCCACCCTAAATGCATTATCGACTCGTGTACCTGGTTAATTACTGACCATTTAAAAGCTCTGGGTACAACTGGTAAATAACTTGTTCTACCTCGTCTTTGGACCTTGCGATATAATACACCTTTTCGCAAATCATACGTTTTGGCCAAGTTTTCGGCCAATTCCTTGGTTGGCGATACTACCATTATGTCGTCCATGTAAACGATTACAAAAGAGTTAGCAAGGTCACCAAGTGCATTTATGACTGCGCGCTGGAAAACAGATGGCGCATTTTTGAGGCCAAAAGGCATTGTAAGAAATTCAAATTGGCCGTCTGGGGTCACAAATGCAGTATATTCCACGGATTCAGGGTGAATCGGGATTTGGTGGAAACCACTTGCCATATCCAGGCATGTGAAATAATTTGCTCCGCGAAGTCTAGCAATTTGATTGCTGATAAGCGGCAAGGGGTATTTATCCGAAATCGTGTTCGAGTTTAGCTCTCTAAAATCAACACATAGACGGTCGGTTCCGTTCTTCTTTTTGACGAGCAACATGGGGCTAGCAAAGGGGGAGCAACTTGGGCGAACAATATTATGGTACATCTTATCAATTCGCTCACCTGCATTCGCACTACTTCTCTCTCTTCGGGGCTAAGTCTGTAAGGTCGGCGCTGAACAGTTTTAGTTGGATCAATCAAACGGATTTTCATTTCGCCTGTATTTACTCGAGTATGAGGTATCCCGTTGGTAAATGAAGTCGAGTGCTTTTCAAGTAACTCAATTAATTCAGCTTTCTCATTGTCGACTAATTCGGTGTCAATATCGGACAAAGTAAACGATCGCTCAGTAACGGAACAATTATTAACAGTTTTTGATTTTACAACTTTAAAATTATCGGATGTCAAAATTACATAAAAGCCTTGTTTAAGTATTTCTCGCCCTATCAGAATATCATTCCTCATTTGCTCGTTCGGGACTACATGAAATAATATTTCCATAATATTTTCGTTTATAGTAACTTCACTCAAGATTTGCAATGTACTGCACACACTGCCACCACCAATGCCTTTTATCATTACAGTATTGTTTATACGTTTACCAGATAACTTATTGCTAATGTCGTCTTTAATAAGGGAGCACTCTGCACCGGAATCGAAACAAATTGGATAGATCTCACCTCGTTGATGCAAGCTTCCCTTTGGCTCAATCACACAACATTGGTTAACAGTCTTCTGTTGAGTCACATCTTGTTTGGCTGCAATTCCGTTTTTCGGGCACTGGTTGGAGAAATGTCCCGGTTGGCCGCACCGATAGCACGTAAAATTTGATTTTTCACGCTGCGGTTTCGCCTGTCTATCTTGTCGCATTTTACTTCGGCATTCAGCAATTCGATGTCCCGGCTTTGAACAGAAGTGGCATACAACTGGCGATGCCTTACGGTTCTTCTGGTCAGGTCCAAGATTGTCATCTCGAGCATGTCGCTTCTTGTCGAACGTAAACGCTTTTAACTCCGCCTGTAGCTTACTTCTGGTACGCACATTGGATGTGAAGAGGACGCGCTGCAAACGACTGTCAATGTTTGCCATATGCGCAAGAACAGTTGTAACGGCAATTTCTTCTATTTCCATATTCCGCCACTTTGTAGTCAGCGTCGTCACCAGCCGACTCGCATACACCGCGTAACATTCGTCGGCAGTCGGGCGGCTGTTGAGTAAATTTAAAAACGTAGCGGCCGGCGTCTCTTCGGTTTCAAAGCGCTGCAGAAATAATTCCTGGAACTCTTGCCAAGTCATACCCTGGTACGAAATTTGTGTTAGCCACTGAGATGCAGTTCCCTCCATGCAGTTACTTAGTGCCATGATCAATTTACTTCCTTTAAGGGGGTGCTCAGTTAGAATTATATCGGTTGTTGAACACCACTTTGCTGCTTCTACGCATGCAGCATCAGGGTTAAATTTGGGTAGCTTAACATCATAACTAGGTTGCTGCTCACGTGCCGGCGTCACTTGCATGATTTTTACAAGTTCAGCAAAATTCCGATTTTGCATTTCCACTACTGCACGCCACTGATCCTCAGAAAATGCAGGGTGTGGCACAGATCCCACTTCTGATGTCGGGTTATGAATATCAGGGGCCTCGCCGTCCGTCCGTCCGTCCATATCAGCGTTGCTCATAACTCTTTTCACAATATAATTTTTATGCAGCTGTGCGCAGTCAACGAGTCCACTTGCGTCTGCTTTGGCTTCTCCACGATTAATGCCCTCACTCCCGTTTCGTGCAGCCTGCTTTGTCTCTTCTCAATTTTTGGCATTTCCTTTTCATTATATAGTTTTCCCTTTCTAACCAAGCAGCGCAAGTGGCCACGTTCAGCAACAGCTCTATCGCTCTCGTTTTTGCAAAATCCTAGATAATTCATCTATTCATCCTCACACATTGACAATAAATAGGAACACGCATAATAGCAAAGGGAACATGGAGAAGAAGTAAACGGCGACTAAATGCATTCATTATTTTCGCCACGTGTTCATAAATAGGAACACGCATAATAGCAAAGGGAACTTGGAGAAGAAGTAAACAGCGACTACACGCATACTCATTATTTTCGCCACGACATATAGATATATAGATTTTTCACTTTATATAATTCCATGATTTTTATTATATTGAATAAAATTCAATATTTCGCCTTTGGGTAAAATTTTAAATATATAAGTAAAAAATCCATTCGATTACGGCCATTTTTATATAGCATTCGTAATCCATATTTTCATTTTTAATTTATACTTGTTTTACCAATATAACAAGAATTTCATCTAATTATTGTAATATATATATTTCTATAATTTTATCTTTTTATACATACATATTTCATTATAAAATATCATTTTATTTCCAACATACATAATTATTGTATCCACACATGTACAATTTTTGTTTAACCAATATAAATATTAAGTTAAATCATTTGCATTTTGAAGATAAATTTAAAATTTATCTCTTTTCATATATATCTCTGGTAAAACCAAGCGCATATGATAATATTTCCACATTTAATATATAATTTTATATTTCTTTCATAAGAATCCATATTTGTATTATACCGTAACGATATAATAATCCAACTATACGGCAGGTAATAAATTAATATTTGCCTGCCTCCAAAAATTAACGATAATATATGGAAACGATTTGTTATTCTATATATAATAGAAACTTGACTTTTGTTTCAACGATATTATCTATAAAGCGTATATTCCTATTATCCGCGGAGCCAAGTCCCGTGTTCTATAGAACTGAGAAACAAATTTGTACGGATAATAATATACTTTATTGTATGTAACCAATATAAACATAATCCGAAATAAATATTTCGAATAATGCGGGAGGTCGGCAACCACTGCCTACCTATAGTAGTTTTTGAACCCGCTGTCCTCAAAGCGGGTATTTTCAATTCCGTTTGCCACCCAACATACGGGCTATTCTCTTATATATTAAGAGATTATAGGAACATTTCATTTTTTTTCCATTATTCATATATAATATGATTATTTTTTCCCTTATACATATAATAATTAATCATTTTCATATGTATATTATTTAATTTACTCATATTATTGCCAAAATCATATGAATACATAAGTTTTGAACAATATGAGAGGTCGGCAACCACTGCCTACCTATAGTAGTTTTTGAACCCTCTGTCGTAATTCCGGTCGTTTACACTACTATACCCTCTCACTATAATGGCTTTTCTCTATAATACTAAGAGAATGTGGGATATTTTCAGCATTTTTTCCCTTATACATATAATAATTAATCATTTTCATATGTATATTATTTAATTTACTCATATTATTGCCAAAATCATATGAATACATAAGTTTTGAACAATATGAGAGGTCGGCAACCACTGCCTACCTATAGTAGTTTTTGAACCCTCTGTCGTAATTCCGGTCGTTTACACTACTATACCCTCTCACTATAATGGCTTTTCTCTATAATACTAAGAGAATGTGGGATATTTTCAGCATTTTTTCCCTTATACATATAATAATTAATCATTTTCATATGTATATTATTTAATTTACTCATATTATTGCCAAAATCATATGAATACATAAGTTTTGAACAATATGAGAGGTCGGCAACCACTGCCTACCTATAGTAGTTTTTGAACCCTCTGTCGTAATTCCGGTCGTTTACACTACTATACCCTCTCACTATAATGGCTTTTCTCTATAATACTAAGAGAATGTGGGATATTTTCAGCATTTTTTCCCTTATACATATAATAATTAATCATTTTCATATGTATATTATTTAATTTACTCATATTATTGCCAAAATCATATGAATACATAAGTTTTGAACAATATGAGAGGTCGGCAACCACTGCCTACCTATAGTAGTTTTTGAACCCTCTGTCGTAATTCCGGTCGTTTACACTACTATACCCTCTCACTATAATGGCTTTTCTCTATTATACTAAGAGAATGTGGGATATTTTCAGCATTTTTTCCCTTATACATATAATAATTAATAATTTTCATATGTATATTATTTAATTTACTCATATAATTGCCAAAATCATATGAATATACATAAGTTTTGAACAATATGAGAGGTCGGCAACCACTGCCTACCTATAGTAGTTTTTGAACCCTCTGTCGTAATTCCGGTCGTTTACACTACTATACCCTCTCACTATAATGGCTTTTCTCTATAATACTAAGAGAATGTGGGAATATTTCAGCATTTTTTCCCCTATACATATAATAATTAATAATTTTCATATGTATATTATTTAATTTACTCATATAATTGCCAAAATCATATGAATACATAAGTTTTGAACAATATGAGAGGTCGGCAACCACTGCCTACCTATAGTAGTTTTTGAACCCTCTGTCGTAATTCCGGTCGTTTACACTACTATACCCTCTCACTATAATGGCTTTTCTCTATAATACTAAGAGAATGTGGGATATTTTCAGCATTTTTTCCCTTATACATATAATAATTAATCATTTTCATATGTATATTATTTAATTTACTCATATTATTGCCAAAATCATATGAATACATAAGTTTTGAACAATATGAGAGGTCGGCAACCACTGCCTACCTATAGTAGTTTTTGAACCCTCTGTCGTAATTCCGGTCGTTTACACTACTATACCCTCTCACTATAATGGCTTTTCTCTATAATACTAAGAGAATGTGGGATATTTTCAGCATTTTTTCCCTTATACATATAATAATTAATCATTTTCATATGTATATTATTTAATTTACTCATATTATTGCCAAAATCATATGAATACATAAGTTTTGAACAATATGAGAGGTCGGCAACCACTGCCTACCTATAGTAGTTTTTGAACCCTCTGTCGTAATTCCGGTCGTTTACACTACTATACCCTCTCACTATAATGGCTTTTCTCTATTATACTAAGAGAATGTGGGATATTTTCAGCATTTTTTCCCTTATACATATAATAATTAATAATTTTCATATGTATATTATTTAATTTACTCATATAATTGCCAAAATCATATGAATATACATAAGTTTTGAACAATATGAGAGGTCGGCAACCACTGCCTACCTATAGTAGTTTTTGAACCCTCTGTCGTAATTCCGGTCGTTTACACTACTATACCCTCTCACTATAATGGCTTTTCTCTATAATACTAAGAGAATGTGGGATATTTTCAGCATTTTTTCCCTTATACATATAATAATTAATCATTTTCATATGTATATTATTTAATTTACTCATATTATTGCCAAAATCATATGAATACATAAGTTTTGAACAATATCAGAGGTCAGCAACGGTCTTTCCTCTATAATACTAAGATAATATGGGAATATTTCATCATTTTTTCCCTTATACATTTATACATATAATATTTAATCATTTTATATGTATATTATTTAATTTACTCATATAATTGCCAAAATCAAATAAATACATAAGTTTTGAACAATATCAGAGGTCGGCAACGGTCTTTCCTCTATAATACTAAGATAATATGGGAATATTTCAGCATTTTTTCCCTTATACATATAATAATTAATCATTTTCATATGTATATTATTTAATTTACTCGTATAATTGCCAAAATCCTATGAAGACATAAGAGAATACAATATGAGAGGTCGGCGCAACCATAATATAGTAGTTGATGACGAGGTGTTTGGCAACTTGATACAATTCTTTAAAAAGTCTTTATATTAATTATATGATAGGGACAATATCATATGCGTCACTAAATTGATGACGAGGTGTTTGGCAACGTGACACAAATCATTAAAGTCTTTATATTAATTATATGATAGAGACAATATCATATGCGTCACTAAATTGATGACGAGGTATTTGGCAACTTGATACAATTCTTTAAAGTTTTTATATCAAAAATTATATGATAGGGACAATATCATATGCGTCACTAAATTGATGACGAGGTGTTTGGCAACTTGACACAATTCATTAAAGTCTTTATATTAATTATATGATAGGGACAATATCATATGCGTCACTAAATTGATGACGAGGTATTTGGCAACTTGATACAATTCTTTAAAGTTTTTATATCAAAAATTATATGATAGGGACAATATCATATGCGTCACTAAATTGATGACGAGGTGTTTGGCAACTTGACACAATTCATTAAAGTCTTTATATTAATTATATGATAGGGACAATATCATATGCGTCACTAAATTGATGACGAGGTATTTGGCAACTTGATACAATTCTTTAAAGTTTTTATATCAAAAATTATATGATAGGGACAATATCATATGCGTCACTAAATTGATGACGAGGTGTTTGGCAACTTGACACAATTCATTAAAGTCTTTATATTAATTATATGATAGAGACAATATCATATGCGTCACTAAATTGATGACGAGGTATTTGGCAACTTGATACAATTCTTTAAAGTTTTTATATCAAAAATTATATGATAGGGACAATATCATATGCGTCACTAAATTGATGACGAGGTGTTTGGCAACTTGACACAATTCATTAAAGTCTTTATATTAATTATATGATAGGGACAATATCATATGCGTCACTAAATTGATGACGAGGTATTTGGCAACGTTATAGAATTCTTTAAAGTCTTTATATCAAAAATTATACGATAGGGACAATATCATATGCGTCACTAAATTGATGACGAGGTATTTGGCAACTTGATATAATTCTTTAAAGTCTTTATATCAAAAATTATATGATAGGGACAATATCATATGCGTCACTAAATTGATGACGAGGTGTTTGTTTGGCTACAGGAAAAATCATTTATTTATCGAATCATCAAGCAAAGGATAAGCTTCAGTGGATCGCAGTATGGCAGCTGCTCAACCACTTACAACACCTTGCCTGTTACAAAAGTCGTTTACAATTGATTCTAGGCTTTGTCATTGTATTAAATAATGCTTTTATATGTAACTAGCGCGGCATCAGGTGATCGAAGATCCTCCTAATTTACTATGTTACAAATTACATTGGCATCACATCCATTGTCGTTTATAAAATAAATTATAAACTTTAAATGGTTTAGAAGCCATACAATGCAAATTGCCCCTTATTTATCATTGCAGTCCAGCACGGATACGACCTTAGAGGCGTTCAGGCATAATCCAACGGACGTAGCGTCATACCACTGTTCGCTCGAACAAGTATTGTGCCATTGGTCCGTACCTGCGGTTCCTCTCGTACTACGCAGGAATGCTGTCGCAACAACGTTTTGTCATTAGTAGGGTAAAACTAACCTGTCTCACGACGGTCTAAACCCAGCTCACGTTCCCTTGCATGGGTGAACAATCCAACGCTTGGTGAATTTTGCTTCACAATGATAGGAAGAGCCGACATCGAAGGATCAAAAAGCGACGTCGCTATGAACGCTTGGCCGCCACAAGCCAGTTATCCCTATGGTAACTTTTCTGACACCTCTTGTTAAAAACTCTTTAAACCAAAAGGATCGATAGGCCGAGCTTTTGCTGTCCCTGTGTGTACTGAACACCGAGATCAAGTCAGCATTTGCCCTTTTGCTCTATGTGTGGTTTCTGTCCGCACTGAGCTGGCCTTGGGACACCTCCGTTATTATTTGAGAGATGTACCGCCCCAGTCAAACTCCCTACCTGGCAATGTCCTTGAATTGGATCATACCTGAGTAATTGGAGTTATACCAAATTTTCAAATCAAAAATACATAAATGCATCGTTTTATTAAAGAATTTGTTTGCGATTATATAACAAACTCGTGATACTTTGATCAAGAAGCTTGCATCAAAACCCAATACCATAAGATATAATAAATATATCCGTATAATGGCTAGGAAATGATACACGTTCCATTTAATCAAGTAAGTAAGGAAACAATAAGAGTAGTGGTATTTCATTGACGATACCAAACCGAGGTCTAATATCTCCCACTTATTCTACACCTCTTATGTCTCCTTACACTGCCAGATTAGAGTCAAGCTCAAAAGGGTCTTCTTTCCCCGCTAATTATTCCAAGCCCGTTCCCTTGGCTGTGGTTTCGCTAGATAGTAGATAGGGACAGTAGGAATCTCGTTAATCCATTCATGCGCGTCACTAATTAGATGACGAGGCATTTGGCTATTTTTTTTTTTTTTTTTTTGATCGCGGAGGTATGGAAATCTATCGAAAGATACTAGGTCTGTCAACACTTCAGTTTCCTAGCATGCACGATTCATTGCTGAACCGAAGTTCCGCAACGCCTACGTACTAAAACCATCCTCATAGCCATTTATATATTACCATTATTTGCGATGTTTATGCCTTTATTGATGTTATGCCAAGACAGCAAGCAAATGTTTTGAACCAAACGTTTTAGCTAAGTCCAATCTCGGGAAAACCCGCTCAGGTACATGAACTGTTTAAAACAACCGAGACTGCCTCTCATAACCTGGACGCTAATGATATGACTATCATATTTGCTGAGGAGACCCTTCGCTATCAATCTTTTAACGGATTGACCACTCCAGATCCCCCTCCAGTTCAGGGTGGCAGAATGGAATTCAATGTCACCTGCGGCTTCGAATCTGCGACGCAATTCAGTTCGTATGTCCGGTCTGTCGTATCTATTGATTTTGCGCTGGTGCGCATCATCCATAGAGTGTCCGTCTGTCACAATTTGTATGTCGATCACATCAATGTGATTTTGTCGTAGTGCCACCAGGTCCGGTTTATTAAGGCCGGATTCGCACTGCAGACTTGGTTCAACAATGACCGCGCAGCCTCTCTCCTCAAGTCCCCGCTTGATTCGATTTACTACGCAGTTGTGTCTAGCTACGCGCCTCCCATGCGATCGGTAACATTTTTGCATTATATGGTTTGTTGTTTCGGGAGCGTCACATCCTGCACGACACTGTCGTTCCAATTCGTGCCTTCCCCTTGTAGTACGAGACTTCGTGGGTAGGGCATTTATCCGCAGACGAATACCGTCTATATATTCCTTTCCTGTTAGTAAACGCGTGGGTTGATTAACCCACCCGTGTTGCGGTCCCCAATGGCCCGCTTCACGGAGTCCGCTGCCATCAACTGAGAGGTACAATTTGTTCGCCCAATATTTTTCTATTGCCGGACGCGATAACAATTCATGTTGTTCTGCAAATAATCTATCTCGGGCCCGTTGTTTTTCGGCTTCGAGGAAAGAGCTGGCTACCTCGTTTTGCGTGAGGTGAGGCCATTTAATGTTACTCAAACGTCTTAGCCTTAACATTGGAGCTACCCATCTAAGTGATGGAATTCCGAGACCTCCACTTTTTGGGGCTGCGTGAATGAATGCTATCGGCACATCCAGCGGAAGATTTAGCCATCTTCGCACATAGTATCGTATTAGTTTGTCAGTTTTTCGTAGGACGCCTATCGCCACACTCCCAAGGGCTAACTTGTGATAGAGCTGTGGGATAAGGACAGTCCTTAGGGCGAACATCCTCTGTTGTGGTTTGAGGGGGGCCTTTGTCAATCTTTGTAGCTTTGGACCAATGTCCTCGGCCGGATTGCATCGAACCCTCCCAGTTGCAGTGAAGTTGATGCCTAAGTACTTCCACTCGTCCGTTCGCTTCAATGATGGAATCTCTCTTGAGCCTACGTAAAAGCTCTGTGCCTCTAGCACGGTACACTTCTGTTTCGGCTGGCCCTTAATGCCAACGGTAAAACATTTGTCGGCATTAAGTTTGAGGCCGACGAGAGATAGAAAATCCAACGTTCTGTCCAACAATACTTGAAGTCCCATTCGAGTTTCAGCAAATAGTACCAAATCATCTGCAAACGCGGCCGCGTTAGTAATGGCATTTCCGACTCTGGCACCAATTTCGCTGGGTAGGTTTCTAAGTAACCTGTCCATTACCAAGTTAAATAGAATAGGAGACAAAGGGTCACCCTGCTTCACTCCTCTAGCAGGGACGAATTCCTCTGAACTCCAACCGTCCCCATTGAGACTGGTACCGCCACCCTCGTACGTATTCTGTACGTAGTCAACGAAGCCCTTTGGCGCACCATAAGCACGTAAGGTGTCATATATAGATGCATGCGATAGAGAGTCATAGTTACTCCCGCCGTTGACCCGCGCTTACTTGAATTTCTTCACTTTGACATTCAGAGCACTGGGCAGAAATCACATTGTGTCAACACCCGCTAGGGCCATCACAATGCTTTGTTTTAATTAGACAGTCGGATTCCCCAAGTCCGTGCCAGTTCTGAATTGATTGTTAATTGATAATCGTTATAATTGATAAGAACTAATTGGTTTAACCCAAATAGTATTCATAAAAATTTTAGCAAGAAAGTTCCACAATTGGCTACGTAACTAAACTATCCGGGGAACAAGTAACTAACATAAATGCTAGAAACTCTATTTACCCAGAACGAGCACATAAACCATGTTATTGTTTCCCAATCAAGCCCGACTATCTCAATCTTCAGAGCCAATCCTTATCCCGAAGTTACGGATCTAATTTGCCGACTTCCCTTACCTACATTATTCTATCGACTAGAGACTCTTCACCTTGGAGACCAGCTGCGGATATTGGTACGGCCTGTTGAGAAGTTTGCGTGTCCCCACCATAAATTTTCAAGGTCCGAGGAGAAAATATCGACACAACAGTATATGTCATGCTCTTCTAGCCCATCTACCATATCTCTCTGCGAAAGACTTCCATGGTAGTACGGCTATAAAACAGAAAAGAAAACTCTTCCGATATCTCTCGACGGCTTCTTTATGGTCGTTCCTGTTGCCAGGATGAGCACGAGGCCCATATTTAATAACAAACGGATACTCAACAGGTTACGGAATTGGAACCGTATTCCCTTTCGTTCAAAATTATTCAAGTGTATTATATTCGCTTTGTTTATATAGTTAGGCATTTTTGTTTTACTTGAAAATTTTCGGCTTTCGCCTTGAACTTAGGACCGACTAACTCGTGATCAACCACTGTTCACACGAAACCCTTCTCCACTTCAGTCCTCCAAGGTCTCATTCGATTATTTGCTACTACCACCAAGATCTGTACCAATGGCAGCTCCATGCAGGCTTACGCCAAACACTTCTACGCATACCATTGTACCTTCCTACTCACTAAAGTTTCAAAATTTATATCACAAGTAATATAAATCATCTACTTTAGCGGTAATGTATAGGTATACAACTTAAGCGCCATCCATTTTAAGGGCTAGTTGCTTCGGCAGGTGAGTTGTTACACACTCCTTAGCGGATTTCGACTTCCATGATCACCGTCCTGCTGTTTTAAGCAACCAACGCCTTTCATGGTATCTGCATGAGTTGTTAATTTGGGCACCGTAACATTACGTTTGGTTCATCCCACAGCGCCAGTTCTGCTTACCAAAAGCGGCCCACTGGGCACATTATATCATAACCTTGAACTTCATATCAAGAAAGTTAAGGTTCTTACCCATTTAAAGTTTGAGAATAGGTAAAGATCGTTTCGACCCTAAGGCCTCTAATCATTCGCTTTACCAGATAAGATAGCACCAGCTATCCTGAGGGAAACTTCGGAAGGAACCAGCTACTTGCCCTCCAATTGGTCCTTGTTAAAGGATTTAAAGTGTACTCATTCCAATTACAGGGCCTCGGATATGAGTCCTGTATTGTTATTTTTCGTCACTACCTCCCCGAGCTGGGAGTGGGTAATTTACGCGCCTGCTGCCTTCCTTAGATGTGGTAGCCGTTTCTCAGGCTCCCTCTCCGGAATCGAACCCTGATTCCCCGTTACCCGTTGCAACCATGGTAGTCCTAGATACTACCATTAAAAGTTGATAGGGCAGACATTTGAAAGATCTGTCGTCGGTACAAGACCATACGATCTGCATGTTATCTAGAGTTCAACCAATATAACGATCTTGCGATCGCTTGGTTTTAGCCTAATAAAAGCACATGTCCCTTAAGGTTCATGTTTTAATTGCATGTATTAGCTCTAGAATTACCACAGTTATCCAAGTAACTGTTAACGATCTAAGGAACCATAACTGATATAATGAGCCTTTTGCGGTTTCACTTTTAATTCGTGTGTACTTAGACATGCATGGCTTAATCTTTGAGACAAGCATATAACTACTGGCAGGATCAACCAGAATAATGTTTTTCCTTCATATTCCATTCATATATTTTGAATCGAAATAAGCAATATAATAGATATATAGATATATAGATTTTTCACTTTATATAATTCCATGATTTTTATTATATTGAATAAAATTCAATATTTCGCCTTTGGGTAAAATTTTAAATATATAAGTAAAAAATCCATTCGATTACGGCCATTTTTATATAGCATTCGTAATCCATATTTTCATTTTTAATTTATACTTGTTTTACCAATATAACAAGAATTTCATCTAATTATTGTAATATATATATTTCTATAATTTTATCTTATTATACATACATATTTCATTATAAAATATCATTTTATTTCCAACATACATAATTATTGTATCCACACATGTACAATTTTTGTTTAACCAATATAAATATTAAGTTAAATCATTTGCATTTTGAAGATAAATTTAAAATTTATCTCTTTTCATATATATCTCTGGTAATATATAACATAAAACCAAGCGCATATGATAATATTTCCACATTTAATATATAATTTTATATTTCTTTCATAAGAATCCATATTTGTATTATACCGTAACGATATAATAATCCAACTATACGGCAGGTAATAAATTAATATTTGCCTGCCTCCAAAAATTAACGATAATATATGGAAACGATTTGTTATTCTATATATAATAGAAACTTGACTTTTGTTTCAACGATATTATCTATAAAGCGTATATTCCTATTATCCGCGGAGCCAAGTCCCGTGTTCTATAGAACTGAGAAACAAATTTGTACGGATAATAATATACTTTATTGTATGTAACCAATATAAACATAATCCGAAATAAATATTTCGAATAATGCGGGAGGTCGGCAACCACTGCCTACCTATAGTAGTTTTTGAACCCGCTGTCCTCAAAGCGGGTATTTCATTTCCGTTTGCCACCCAACATACGGGCTATTCTCTTATATATTAAGAGATTATAGGAACATTTCATTTTTTTTCCATTATTCATATATAATATGATTATTTTTCCCTTATACATATAATAATTAATCATTTTCATATGTATATTATTGAATTTACTCATATTATTGCCAAAATCATATGAATACATAAGTTTTGAACAATATGAGAGGTCGGCAACCACTGCCTACCTATAGTAGTTTTTGAACCCTCTGTCGTAATTCCGGTCGTTTACACTACTATACCCTCTCACTATAATGGCTTTTCTCTATAATACTAAGAGAATGTGGGATATTTTCAGCATTTTTTTCCCTTATACATATAATAATTAATCATTTTCATATGTATATTATTTAATTTACTCATATTATTGCCAAAATCATATGAATACATAAGTTTTGAACAATATGAGAGGTCGGCAACCACTGCCTACCTATAGTAGTTTTTGAACCCTCTGTCGTAATTCCGGTCGTTTACACTACTATACCCTCTCACTATAATGGCTTTTCTCTATAATACTAAGAGAATGTGGGATATTTTCAGCATTTTTTCCCTTATACATATAATAATTAATCATTTTCATATGTATATTATTTAATTTACTCATATTATTGCCAAAATCATATGAATACATAAGTTTTGAACAATATGAGAGGTCGGCAACCACTGCCTACCTATAGTAGTTTTTTGAACCCTCTGTCGTAATTCCGGTCGTTTACACTACTATACCCTCTCACATAATGGCTTTTCTCTATAATACTAAGAGAATGTGGGATATTTTCAGCATTTTTTCCCTTATACATATAATAATTAATCATTTTCATATGTATATTATTTAATTTACTCATATTATTGCCAAAATCATATGAATACATAAGTTTTGAACAATATGAGAGGTCGGCAACCACTGCCTACCTATAGTAGTTTTTGAACCCTCTGTCGTAATTCCGGTCGTTTACACTACTATACCCTCTCACTATAATGGCTTTTCTCTATTATACTAAGAGAATGTGGGATATTTTCAGCATTTTTCCCTTATACATATAATAATTAATAATTTTCATATGTATATTATTTAATTTACTCATATAATTGCCAAAATCATATGAATATACATAAGTTTTGAACAATATGAGAGGTCGGCAACCACTGCCTACCTATAGTAGTTTTTGAACCCTCTGTCGTAATTCCGGTCGTTTACACTACTATACCTCTCACTATAATGGCTTTTCTCTATAATACTAAGAGAATGTGGGAATATTTCAGCATTTTTTCCCCTATACATATAATAATTAATAATTTTCATATGTATATTATTTAATTTACTCATATAATTGCCAAAATCATATGAATACATAAGTTTTGAACAATATGAGAGGTCGGCAACCACTGCCTACCTATAGTAGTTTTTGAACCCTCTGTCGTAATTCCGGTCGTTTACACTACTATACCCTCTCACTATAATGGCTTTTCTCTATAATACTAAGAGAATGTGGGAATATTTCAGCATTTTTTCCCCTATACATATAATAATTAATAATTTTCATATGTATATTATTTAATTTACTCATATAATTGCCAAAATCATATAAATACATAAGTTTTGAACAATATCAGAGGTCAGCAACGGTCTTTCCTCTATAATACTAAGATAATATGGGAATATTTCATCATTTTTTCCCTTATACATTTATACATATAATATTTAATAATTTTATATGTATATTATTTAATTTACTCATATAATTGCCAAAATCAAATAAATACATAAGTTTTGAACAATATCAGAGGTCGGCAACGGTCTTTCCTCTACCATATAATACTAAGATAATATGGGAATATTTCAGCATTTTTTCCCTTATACATATAATAATTAATCATTTTCATATGTATATTATTTAATTTACTCGTATAATTGCCAAAATCCTATGAAGACATAAGAGAATACAATATGAGAGGTCGGCGCAACCATAATATAGTAGTTGATGACGAGGTGTTTGGCAACTTGATACAATTCTTTAAAAAGTCTTTATATTAATTATATGATAGGGACAATATCATATGCGTCACTAAATGATGACGAGGTATTTGGCAACTTGATACAATTCTTTAAAGTCTTATATTAATTATATGATAGGGACAATATCATATGCCGTCACTAAATTGATGACGAGGGTATTTGGCAACTTGATACAATTCTTTAAAGTTTTTATATCAAAAATTATATGATAGGGACAATATCATATGCGTCCACTAAATTGATGACGAGGTGTTTGGCAACTTGACACAATTCATTAAAGTCTTTATATTAATTATATGATAGGGACAATATCATATGCGTCACTAAATTGATGACGAGGTATTGGCAAACTTGATACAATTCTTTAAAGTTTTTATATCAAAAATTATATGATAGGGACAATATCATATGCGTCACTAAATTGATGACGAGGTGTTTGGCAACTTGACACAATTCATTAAAGTCTTTATATTAATTATATGATAGAGACAATATCATATGCGTCACTAAATTGATGACGAGGTATTTGGCAACTTGATACAATTCTTTAAAGTTTTTATATCAAAAATTATATGATAGGGACAATATCATATGCGTCACTAAATTGATGACGAGGTGTTTGGCAACTTGACACAATTCATTAAAGTCTTTATATTAATTATATGATAGGGACAATATCATATGCGTCACTAAATTGATCAGTCGCGATCGAACACTCAACGAGTGCAGACGTGCCTGCGGACCGCAAGCAAGAAATTGTTTCGCTTTTTTCGTATTTCGTTACCTCCGTTATTCGCATACCGGTCACCGCGTCGCGAGATATCGCCGCGCGCTCTGATTGGTTCAGCTCGCGTGCCTAACGGACTCGCACCAACACTAACGCACACTCGAGCGTGCGTGTTATCTGGTTGTTTACATCAAGCGCATAGTTAAGCAACTTTAACACAGCAGCAGCCACGTGCAGTGGTTTGTTCTCCGACCAACTGTACCCAGCTCCCCCCCCCTTCTACCCATCACCCTACACCATGGATTGGCAGGCCCCCCGCGTGTCATCAAGCCAGGCAAATCTACGCCCTGCAAGAAGGCCCTAAGAGCAAGGGAGCCCAGCACTAGCAGCGACTCCAGCACCTCGCATTCGGAGCCCGGTGAGGTCAAGCGCAAGCCTGCGCGCAAGCCCCAAATGGAGGAACTTGACGTCACGCCCAGCACCAGCGCAGCTTCGCGTCGTAGGTTAGCAAACAACCAGTTTGCCATCCTCTCGAGCGATGAGGAAGACAATGACGACGACGACCAAGCCGCCTCAGACGAAGAACCTGTACCCGCTGCCAACAAAACCCCGGACAAACCCAAGCCTACCCCGAGGACTTTCAAGCCACCCCCGATATTCATCCCGGACGTGACCAACATTTCTGCTCTGATCAAGATGATTACGACTCTCGTGGGTCCCAGCAAAGACTTCACATACAAATCGGAACGCAACAACGTGCGTGTAATGATGCCTGACAAGGAGTCTTACTCCGAGCTTCGTAGGCACCTGGTTTCCCAGAACAAAAGGCATCGCACGTTCCAGCCCAAAGATGAGAGGGCATACAGAGTCGTAATCAAGGATTACACCACACCGCCGATCGTGACGAGATTCAAGAGGAACTTGAAAGACTAGGGCATAAGGTCAGAGACCTGCATAATCCTATTGGTAGGAAAACCAAGGAGCCACTCGGGTTATTTTTCGCCAACATGGAACCCGCCAGTAACAACAAGGAGGTCTACCAAATCAGGAGACTGTGCAGGTCGGTCGTCACCATCGAGCCTCCCCGTAAATTCAACGACGTGCCTCAGTGCTTTAGATGCCAAGGGTTTGGACATACCCAGCGCTACTGCTTCCTCGAGCACCGATGCGTGAAATGTGGTGGCCAACACGACTCCAGGACTTGCACTAAGAAGGAGGATGAGAAGGCATGCTGCCTTCACTGCCAAGCTGACCACCCCGCTTCATACAGAGGATGCCCTGCCTACAAGAAGGCCAAGGCACAGCAAGCCCCTAAACCCAGACCGGCCACACCCACCAGCAAGCCCAGCACCATCCAGATCCCAAACATCTCCAACATGAGCTATAAAGACGCGCTCAAGGCTACTCATGTACCACAGCAATCCGATCCCAACCAAAACCGCCAAACCCCACCGAAGCTCCGCAATCCAATAACCTGGAACAAATCTTTTGCCCGTTTTCAAAGAATGGTTGAAAGTATGATGGAGAAAATGTTCTCCCAAATGACGCAGCTTATTGCTTCCATCCTCAATGCCAAATCATGGAAATAAGCCTGAACATAGTCATTTGGAATGCTAACGGCCTGCAGAGGAGCAGAGCCGAGGTAGAATACCTTATAAAAACGGAAGCGATTGACATACTCCTTGTATCCGAAACCCATTTTTGTCCACGATCCCACTACAACATCAGCGGCTATGATGTCTTACTCGCAACCATCCATCTGGCAGAGCGCGCGGAGGAGCAGCCATGCTCATCAGGAGTGGTATCCAGTACACGGAGCTACCTGCGTTCCAGGAGGAATGGGCCCAGTGTGCCCTGGCTCGAATCTCCAGCCTTCAGGGGACATCACCATTGAGCGGTCTACTTCCCCCCAGACAC
>NW_022881488.1:0-25076 GCF_004382145.1 Drosophila mauritiana
GCTAATTAATATTAATATTTTTTGATTTTGATTGTCTATAATCAAACAACATAGAACTTATTTAAAAATAATAACGAATTATTTAGATACGAACCTTATTCTTTGGTCCTTGATTACCGACATCCTTTGTTCTAATTTTACATCCGCGCAGCTCCTGAAACTACATCGCAGGTCATCTAGCTTATTGGCTCCCAGAGGGTATGTAATTAAAACAAACCATTACAAGTTTAGTGTTATTTGTAAACACAATGGGCATAAGTTTTAATTAGCATTAACGATGACGTGGCCAAGAATGGAACTGACTTAATATCAAATGGACCACGTCATCATATGAATACCGTCTCTGGGACGTAGATTTCCTACGAATTGGAATTTTATTAAAAAATTCGATATTGTCAATATTTTTATGAAGTAAATTTTGTGTTCACCTTAGCATATTTAGTCATGTATATCTATTAGCAATTTTTAAATTTCATGTTGCTAGTTAATTACCGCTAATTAATATGAAATATTTTTGATTTTGATTGTCGATTATCAAAACAATATAAGAACTTATTTTAAAAATATAACGAATTATTTAGATACGAACCTTTATTCTTTGGTCCTTGATTTACGACATCCTTTGTTCTAATTTTACATCCGCGCAGCTCCTGAAACTACATCGCAGGTCATCTAGCTTATTGGCTCCCAGAGGGTACATGTAATTAAAACAAAACCAATTTAGTGTTATTTGTAAACACAATGGGCATAAGTTTTAATTAGCATTAACGATGACGTGGCCAAGAATGGAACTGACTTAATATCAAATGGACCACGTCATCAATATGAATACCGTCTCTGGGACGTAGATTTCCTACGAATTGGAATTTTATATTAAATTCGATATTGTCAATATTTTTATGAAGTAAATTTTGTGTTCACCTTAGCATATTAGTCATGTATTAGCAATGTTTAAATTTCATGTTGCTAGTTAATTACCGCTAATTAATATTAAATATTTTTGATTTTGATTGTCGATTATCAAAACAATATAAGAACTTATTTTAAAAATATAACGAATTATTTAGATACGAACCTTTATTCTTGGTCCTTGATTACCGACATCATTTGTGCTAATTTTACATCCAAGCAGCTCCTGAAACTATATCGCAGGTCATCTAGCTTATTGGCTCCCAGAGGGTACATGTAATTAAAAAACCATTACAAGTTTAGTGTTATTGTAAACACAATGGGCATAAGTTTTAATTAGCATTAACGATGACGTGGCCAAGAATGGAACTGACTTAATATCAAATGGACCACGTCATCAATTCATGAATACCGTCTCTGGGACGTAGATTTCCTATGAATTGGAATTTTATTAAAAATTCGATATTGTCAATATTTTTATGAAGTAAATTTTGTGTTCACCTTAGCATATTTAGTCATGTATATCTATTAGCAATTATTTTAAATTTCATGTTGCTAGTTAATTACCGCTAATTAATATGAAATATTTTTGATTTTGATTGTCGATTATCAAAACAACATAAGAACTTATTTTAAAAATATAACGAATTATTTAGATACGAACCTCTTATTCTTTGGTCCTTGATTTACGACATCCTTTGTTCTAATTTTACATCCGCGCAGCTCCTGAAACTACATCGCAGGTCATCTAGCTTATTGGCTCCCAGAGGGTACATGTAATTAAAACAAAACCATTACAAGTTTAGTGTTATTTGTAAACACAATGGGCATAAGTTTTAATTAGCATTAACGATGACGTGGCCAAGAATGAACTGACTTAATATCAAATGGACCACGTCATCAATTATGAATACCGTCTCTGGGACGTAGATTTCCTACGAATTGGAATTTTATATTAAATTCGATATTGTCAATATTTTATGAAGTAAATTTTGTGTTCACCTTAGCATATTAGTCATGTATTAGCAATGTTTAAATTTCATGTTGCTAGTTAATTACCGCTAATTAATATTAAATATTTTTTTTTTTGATTGTCGATTATCAAAACAACATAAGAACTTATTTTAAAAATATAACGAATTATTTAGATACGAACCTCTTTTTCTTTGGTCCTTGATTTACGACATCCTTTGTTCTAATTTTACATCCGCGCAGCTCCTGAAACTACATCGCAGGTCATCTAGCTTATTGGCTCCCAGAGGGTACATGAAATTAAAACAAAACCAAGTTTAGTGTTATTTGTAAACACAATGGGCATAAGTTTTAATTAGCATTAACGATGACGTGGCCAAGAATGGAACTGACTTAATATCAAATGGACCACGTCATCAATTCATGAATACCGTCTCTGGGACGTAGATTTCCTACGAATTGGAATTTTTAAAAAATTCGATATTGTCAATATTTTTATGAAGTAAATTTTGTGTTCACCTTAGCATATTTAGTCATGTATATCTATTAGCAATTTTTAAATTTCATGTTGCTAGTTAATTACCGCTAATTAATATTAAATATTTTTGATTTTGATTGTCGATTATCAAAACAATATAAGAACTTATTTTAAAAATATAACGAATTATTTAGATACGAACCTTTTATTCTTGGTCCTTGATTACGACATCATTTGTGCTAATTTTACATCCGCAGCTCCTGAAACTACATCGCAGGTCATCTAGCTTATTGGCTCCCAGAGGGTACATGTAATTAAAACAAAACCATTACAAGTTTAGTGTTATTTGTAAACACAATGGGCATAAGTTTTAATTAGCATTAACGATGACGTGGCCAAGAATGGAACTGACTTAATATCAAATGGACCACGTCATCAATTCATGAATACCGTCTCTGGGACGTAGATTTCCTACGAATTGGAATTTTATAAAATCGATATTGTCAATATTTTTATGAAGTAAATTTTGTGTCACCTTAGCATATTAGTCATGTATATCTATTAGCAATTGTTTTAAATTTCATGTTGCTAGTTAATTACCGCTAATTAATATTAAATATTTTTTGATTTTGATTGTCGATTATCAAAACAACATAAGAACTTATTTTAAAAATATAACGAATTATTTAGATACGAACCTCTTATTCTTTGGTCCTTGATTTACGACATCCTTTGTTCTAATTTTACATCCGCGCAGCTCCTGAAACTACATCGCAGGTCATCTAGCTTATTGGCTCCCAGAGGGTACATGTAATTAAAACAAAACCATTACAAGTTTAGTTTTATTTGTAAACACAATGGGCATAAGTTTTAATTAGCATTAACGATGACGTGGCCAAGAATGGAACTGACTTAATATCAAATGGACCACGTCATCAATTCATGAATACCGTCTCTGGGACGTAGATTTCCTATGAATTGGAATTTTATTAAAAAATTCGATATTGTCAATATTTTATGAAGTAAATTTTGTGTTCACCTTAGCATATTAGTCATGTATATCTATTAGCAATTATTTAAATTTCATGTTGCTAGTTAATTACCGCTAATTAATATTAAATATTTTTGATTTTGATTGTCGATTATCAAAACAATATAAGAACTTATTTTAAAAATATAACGAATTATTTAGATACGAACCTTTATTCTTGGTCCTTGATTACGACATCATTTGTGCTAATTTTACATCCGCAGCTCCTGAAACTACATCGCAGGTCATCTAGCTTATTGGCTCCCAGAGGGTACATGTAATTAAAACAAAACCATTACAAGTTTAGTGTTAATTGTAAACACAATGGGCATAAGTTTTAATTAGCATTAACGATGACGTGGCCAAGAATGGAACTGACTTAATATCAAATGGACCACGTCATCAATTCATGAATACCGTCTCTTAGGTCATGTATATCTATTAGCAATGTTTTAAATTTCATGTTGCTAGTTAATTACCGCTAATTAATATTAAATATTTTTTGATTTTGATTGTCGATTATCAAAACAACATAAGAACTTATTTTAAAAATATAACGAATTATTTAGATACGAACCTCTTATTCTTTGGTCCTTGATTTACGACATCCTTTGTTCTAATTTTACATCCGCGCAGCTCCTGAAACTACATCGCAGGTCATCTAGCTTATTGGCTCCCAGAGGGTACATGTAATTAAAACAAAATTTCCCCACCTTAGCATATTAGTCATGTATATCTATTAGCAATTAAATTTCATGTTGCTAGTTAATTACCGCTAATTAATATTAAATATTTTTTGATTTTGATTGTCGATTATCAAAACAACATAAGAACTTATTTTAAAAATATAACGAATTATTTAGATACGAACCTCTTATTCTTTGGTCCTTGATTTACGACATCCTTTGTTCTAATTTTACATCCGCGCAGCTCCTGAAACTACATCGCAGGTCATCTAGCTTATTGGCTCCCAGAGGGTACATGTAATTAAAACAAAACCATTACAAGTTTAGTGTTATTTGTAAACACAATGGGCATAAGTTTTAATTAGCATTAACGATGACGTGGCCAAGAATGAACTGACTTAATATCAAATGGACCACGTCATCAATATATGAATACCGTCTCTGGGACGTAGATTTCCTACGAATTGGAATTTTATATTAAATTCGATATTGTCAATATTTTATGAAGTAAATTTTGTGTTCACCTTAGCATATTAGTCATGTATTAGCAATGTTTAAATTTCATGTTGCTAGTTAATTACCGCTAATTAATATTAAATATTTTTTGATTTTGATTGTCGATAATCAAAACAACATAAGAACTTATTTTAAAAATATAACGAATTATTTAGATACGAACCTCTTATTCTTTGGTCCTTGATTTACGACATCCTTTGTTCTAATTTTACATCCGCGCAGCTCCTGAAACTACATCGCAGGTCATCTAGCTTATTGGCTCCCAGAGGGTACATGTAATTAAAACAAAACCATTACAAGTTTAGTGTTATTTGTAAACACAATGGGCATAAGTTTTAATTAGCATTAACGATGACGTGGCCAAGAATGGAACTGACTTAATATCAAATGGACCACGTCATCAATTCATGAATACCGTCTCTGGGACGTAGATTTCCTACGAATTGGAATTTTATTAAAAAATTCGATATTGTCAATATTTTTATGAAGTAAATTTTGTGTTCACCTTAGCATATAGTCATGTATATCTATTAGCAATTTTAAATTTCATGTTGCTAGTTAATTACCGCTAATTAATATTAAATATTTTTGATTTTGATTGTCGATTATCAAAACAATATAAGAACTTATTTTAAAAATATAACGAATTATTTAGATACGAACCTTTTTCTTGGTCCTTGATTACGACATCATTTGTTCTAATTTTACATCCGCAGCTCCTGAAACTATATCGCAGGTCATCTAGCTTATTGGCTCCCAGAGGGTACATGTAATTAAAACAAAACCATTACAAGTTTAGTGTTATTGTAAACACAATGGGCATAAGTTTTAATTAGCATTAACGATGACGTGGCCAAGAATGGAACTGACTTAATATCAAATGGACCACGTCATCAATTATGAATACATAAATTTCACCTTAGCATATTAGTCATGTATATCTATTAGCAATTGTTTAAATTTCATGTTGCTAGTTAATACCGCTAATTAATATTAAATATTTTTTGATTTTGATTGTCGATTATCAAAACAACATAAGAACTTATTTAAAAATATAACGAATTATTTAGATACGAACCTCTTATTCTTTGGTCCTTGATTTACGACATCCTTTGTTCTAATTTTACATCCGCGCAGCTCCTGAAACTACATCGCAGGTCATCTAGCTTATTGGCTCCCAGAGGGTACATGTAATTAAAACAAAACCATTACAAGTTTAGTGTTATTTGTAAACACAATGGGCATAAGTTTTAATTAGCATTAACGATGACGTGGCCAAGAATGGAACTGACTTAATATCAAATGGACCACGTCATCAATTCATGAATACCGTCTCTGGGACGTAGATTTCCTATGAATTGGAATTTTATTAAAAATTCGATATTGTCAATATTTTTATGAAGTAAATTTTGTGTTCACCTTAGCATTTTAGTCATGTATATCTATTAGCAATTTTAAAATTTCATGTTGCTAGTTAATTACCGCTAATTAATATTAAATATTTTTGATTTTGATTGTCGATTATCAAAACAATATAAGAACTTATTTTAAAAATATAACGAATTATTTAGATACGAACCTTTTATTCTTGGTCCTTGATTACGACATCATTTGTGCTAATTTTACATCCGCGCAGCTCCTGAAACTACATCGCAGGTCATCTAGCTTATTGGCTCCCAGAGGGTACATGTAATTAAACAAAACCATTACAAGTTTAGTGTTATTTGTAAACACAATGGGCATAAGTTTTAATTAGCATTAACGATGACGTGGCCAAGAATGAACTGACTTAATATCAAATGGACCACGTCATCAATTATGAATACCGTCTCTGGGACGTAGATTTCCTACGAATTGGAATTTTATATTAAATTCGATATTGTCAATATTTTATGAAGTAAATTTTGTGTTCACCTTAGCATATTAGTCATGTATTAGCAAGTGTTTCAAATTTCATGTTGCTAGTTAATTACCGCTAATTAATATTAAATATTTTTGATTTTGATTGTCGATATCAAAACAACATAAGAACTTATTTTAAAAATATAACGAATTATTTAGATACGAACCTCTTATTCTTGGTCCTTGATTTACGACATCCTTTGTTCTAATTTTACATCCGCGCAGCTCCTGAAACTACATCGCAGGTCATCTAGCTTATTGGCTCCCAGAGGGTACATGTAATTAAAACAAAACCATTACAAGTTTAGTGTTATTTGTAAACACAATGGGCATAAGTTTTAATTAGCATTAACGATGACGTGGCCAAGAATGGAACTGACTTAATATCAAATGGACCACGTCATCAATTCATGAATACCGTCTCTGGGACGTAGATTTCCTACGAATTGGAATTTTATAAAAAATTCGATATTGTCAATATTTTTATGAAGTAAATTTTGTGTTAGCATATAGTCATGTATATCTATTAGCAATTGTTTAAATTTCATGTTGCTAGTTAATTACCGCTAATTAATATTAAATATTTTTTGATTTTGATTGTCGATTATCAAAACAACATAAGAACTTATTTTAAAAATATAACGAATTATTTAGATACGAACCTCTTATTCTTTGGTCCTTGATTTACGACATCCTTTGTTCTAATTTTACATCCGCGCAGCTCCTGAAACTACATCGCAGGTCATCTAGCTTATTGGCTCCCAGAGGGTACATGTAATTAAAACAAAACCATTACAAGTTTAGTGTTATTTGTAAACACAATGGGCATAAGTTTTAATTAGCATTAACGATGACGTGGCCAAGAATGGAACTGACTTAATATCAAATGGACCACGTCATCAATTCATGAATACCGTCTCTGGGACGTAGATTTCCTATGAATTGGAATTTTATTAAAAAATTCGATATTGTCAATATTTTTATGAAGTAAATTTTGTGTTCACCTTAGCATATTTAGTCATGTATATCTATTAGCAATTTTAAATTTCATGTTGCTAGTTAATTACCGCTAATTAATATGAAATATTTTTGATTTTGATTGTCGATTATCAAAACAATAAGAACTTATTTTAAAAATATAACGAATTATT
The DNA here is from genome assembly GCF_004382145.1 of Drosophila mauritiana. Classification (NCBI taxonomy): domain Eukaryota; kingdom Metazoa; phylum Arthropoda; class Insecta; order Diptera; family Drosophilidae; genus Drosophila; species Drosophila mauritiana. Next base: position 7,645 of record NW_022881488.1, read on the forward strand.
TAGATACGAACCTTTTATTCCTTGGTCCTTGATTACGACATCATTTGTGCTAATTTTACATCCAAGCAGCTCCTGAAACTACATCGCAGGTCATCTAGCTTATTGGCTCCCAGAGGGTACATGTAATTAAAACAAAACCATTACAAGTTTAGTGTTAATTTGTAAACACAATGGGCATAAGTTTTAATTAGCATTAACGATGACGTGGCCAAGAATGGAACTGACTTAATATCAAATGGACCACGTCATCAATTCATGAATACCGTCTCTGGGACGTAGATTTCCTACGAATTGGAATTTTATATTAAATTCGATATTGTCAATATTTTTATGAAGTAAATTTTGTGTTCACCTTAGCATATTAGTCATGTATATCTATTAGCAATTGTTTTAAATTTCATGTTGCTAGTTAATTACCGCTAATTAATATTAAATATTTTTTGATTTTGATTGTCGATTATCAAAACAACATAAGAACTTATTTTAAAAATATAACGAATTATTTAGATACGAACCTCTTATTCTTTGGTCCTTGATTTACGACATCCTTTGTTCTAATTTTACATCCGCGCAGCTCCTGAAACTACATCGCAGGTCATCTAGCTTATTGGCTCCCAGAGGGTACATGTAATTAAAACAAAACCATTACAAGTTTAGTGTTATTTGTAAACACAATGGGCATAAGTTTTAATTAGCATTAACGATGACGTGGCCAAGAATGAAACTGACTTAATATCAAATGGACCACGTCATCAATTCATGAATACCGTCTCTGGGACGTAGATTTCCTACGAATTGGAATTTTATTAAAAATTCGATATTGTCAATATTTTTATGAAGTAAATTTTGTGTTCACCTTAGCATATTAGTCATGTATATCTATTAGCAATTTTAAATTTCATGTTGCTAGTTAATTACCGCTAATTAATATTAAATATTTTTGATTTTGATTGTCGATTATCAAAACAATATAAGAACTTATTTTAAAAATATAACGAATTATTTAGATACGAACCTTTTATTCTTGGTCCTTGATTACGACATCATTTGTGCTAATTTTACATCCGCAGCTCCTGAAACTACATCGCAGGTCATCTAGCTTATTGGCTCCCAGAGGGTACATGTAATTAAACAAAACCATTACAAGTTTAGTGTTAATTGTAAACACAATGGGCATAAGTTTTAATTAGCATTAACGATGACGTGGCCAAGAATGGAACTGACTTAATATCAAATGGACCACGTCATCAATTCATGAATACAAGTCACCTTAGCATATTAGTCATGTATATCTATTAGCAATTGTTTTAAATTTCATGTTGCTAGTTAATTACCGCTAATTAATATTAAATATTTTTTGATTTTGATTGTCGATTATCAAAACAACATAAGAACTTATTTTAAAAATATAACGAATTATTTAGATACGAACCTCTTATTCTTTGGTCCTTGATTTACGACATCCTTTGTTCTAATTTTACATCCGCGCAGCTCCTGAAACTACATCGCAGGTCATCTAGCTTATTGGCTCCCAGAGGGTACATGTAATTAAAACAAAACCATTACAAGTTTAGTTTTTATTTGTAAACACAATGGGCATAAGTTTTAATTAGCATTAACGATGACGTGGCCAAGAATGAACTGACTTAATATCAAATGGACCACGTCATCAATTATGAATACCGTCTCTGGGACGTAGATTTCCTACGAATTGGAATTTTATATTAAATTCGATATTGTCAATAATTTTATGAAGTAAATTTTGTGTTCACCTTAGCATATTAGTCATGTATTAGCAATGTTTAAATTTCATGTTGCTAGTTAATTACCGCTAATTAATATTAAATATTTTTTGATTTTGATTGTCGATTCAAAACAACATAAGAACTTATTTTAAAAATATAACGAATTATTTAGATACGAACCTCTTATTCTTTGGTCCTTGATTTACGACATCCTTTGTTCTAATTTTACATCCGCGCAGCTCCTGAAACTACATCGCAGGTCATCTAGCTTATTGGCTCCCAGAGGGTACATGTAATTAAAACAAAACCATTACAAGTTTAGTGTTATTTGTAAACACAATGGGCATAAGTTTTAATTAGCATTAACGATGACGTGGCCAAGAATGGAACTGACTTAATATCAAATGGACCACGTCATCAATTCATGAATACCGTCTCTGGGACGTAGATTTCCTATGAATTGGAATTTTATTAAAAAATTCGATATTGTCAATATTTTTATGAAGTAAATTTTGTGTTCACCTTAGCATATTAGTCATGTATATCTATTAGCAATTATTAAATTTCATGTTGCTAGTTAATTACCGCTAATTAATATGAAATATTTTTTGATTTTGATTGTCGATTATCAAAACAATATAAGAACTTATTTTAAAAATATAACGAATTATTTAGATACGAACCTTTTATTCTTGGTCCTTGATTACGACATCATTTGTGCTAATTTTACATCCAAGCAGCTCCTGAAACTATATCGCAGGTCATCTAGCTTATTGGCTCCCAGAGGGTACATGTAATTAAAACAAAACCATTACAAGTTTAGTGTTATTGTAAACACAATGGGCATAAGTTTTAATTAGCATTAACGATGACGTGGCCAAGAATGAACTGACTTAATATCAAATGGACCACGTCATCAATATATGAATACCGTCTCTGGGACGTAGATTTCCTACGAATTGGAATTTTATATTAAATTCGATATTGTCAATATTTTTATGAAGTAAATTTTGTGTTCACCTTAGCATATTAGTCATGTATTAGCAATGTTTAAATTTCATGTTGCTAGTTAATTACCGCTAATTAATATTAAATATTTTTTGATTTTGATTGTCGATATCAAAACAACATAAGAACTTATTTTAAAAATATAACGAATTATTTAGATACGAACCTCTTATTCTTTGGTCCTTGATTTACGACATCCTTTGTTCTAATTTTACATCCGCGCAGCTCCTGAAACTACATCGCAGGTCATCTAGCTTATTGGCTCCCAGAGGGTACATGTAATTAAAACAAAACCATTACAAGTTTAGTGTTATTTGTAAACACAATGGGCATAAGTTTTAATTAGCATTAACGATGACGTGGCCAAGAATGGAACTGACTTAATATCAAATGGACCACGTCATCAATTCATGAATACCGTCTCTGGGACGTAGATTTCCTACGAATTGGAATTTTATATAAATTCGATATTGTCAATATTTTTATGAAGTAAATTTTGTGTTCACCTTAGCATATTAGTCATGTATATCTATTAGCAATTGTTTAAATTTCATGTTGCTAGTTAATTACCGCTAATTAATATTAAATATTTTTTGATTTTGATTGTCGATAATCAAACAACATAAGAACTTATTTTAAAAATATAACGAATTATTTAGATACGAACCTCTTATTCTTTGGTCCTTGATTTACGACATCCTTTGTTCTAATTTTACATCCGCGCAGCTCCTGAAACTACATCGCAGGTCATCTAGCTTATTGGCTCCCAGAGGGTACATGTAATTAAAACAAAACCATTACAAGTTTAGTGTTATTTGTAAACACAATGGGCATAAGTTTTAATTAGCATTAACGATGACGTGGCCAAGAATGGAACTGACTTAATATCAAATGGACCACGTCATCAATTCATGAATACCGTCTCTGGGACGTAGATTTCCTACGAATTGGAATTTTATTAAAAAATTCGATATTGTCAATATTTTTATGAAGTAAATTTTGTGTTCACCTTAGCATATTTAGTCATGTATATCTATTAGCAATTTTAAATTTCATGTTGCTAGTTAATTACCGCTAATTAATATTAAATATTTTTGATTTTGATTGTCGATTATCAAAACAATATAAGAACTTATTTTAAAAATATAACGAATTATTTAGATACGAACCTTTTATTCTTGGTCCTTGATTACGACATCATTTGTTCTAATTTTACATCCAAGCAGCTCCTGAAACTACATCGCAGGTCATCTAGCTTATTGGCTCCCAGAGGGTACATGTAATTAAACAAAACCATTACAAGTTTAGTGTTATTGTAAACACAATGGGCATAAGTTTTAATTAGCATTAACGATGACGTGGCCAAGAATGGAACTGACTTAATATCAAATGGACCACGTCATCAATTCATGAATACCGTCTCTGGGACGTAGATTTCCTACGAATTGGAATTTTATATCAAATTCGATATTGTCAATATTTTATGAAGTAAATTTTGTGTCACCTTAGCATATTAGTCATGTATATCTATTAGCAATTTTTTAAATTTCATGTTGCTAGTTAATTACCGCTAATTAATATTAAATATTTTTTGATTTTGATTGTCGATTATCAAAACAACATAAGAACTTATTTTAAAAATATAACGAATTATTTAGATACGAACCTCTTATTCTTTGGTCCTTGATTTACGACATCCTTTGTTCTAATTTTACATCCGCGCAGCTCCTGAAACTACATCGCAGGTCATCTAGCTTATTGGCTCCCAGAGGGTACATGTAATTAAAACAAAACCATTACAAGTTTAGTGTTATTTGTAAACACAATGGGCATAAGTTTTAATTAGCATTAACGATGACGTGGCCAAGAATGAACTGACTTAATATCAAATGGACCACGTCATCAATATATGAATACCGTCTCTGGGACGTAGATTTCCTACGAATTGGAATTTTATATTAAATTCGATATTGTCAATATTTTATGAAGTAAATTTTGTGTTCACCTTAGCATATTAGTCATGTATTAGCAATGTTTTAAATTTCATGTTGCTAGTTAATTACCGCTAATTAATATTAAATATTTTTTGATTTTGATTGTCGATTATCAAAACAACATAAGAACTTATTTTAAAAATATAACGAATTATTTAGATACGAACCTCTTATTCTTTGGTCCTTGATTTACGACATCCTTTGTTCTAATTTTACATCCGCGCAGCTCCTGAAACTACATCGCAGGTCATCTAGCTTATTGGCTCCCAGAGGGTACATGTAATTAAAACAAAACCATTACAAGTTTAGTGTTATTTGTAAACACAATGGGCATAAGTTTTAATTAGCATTAACGATGACGTGGCCAAGAATGGAACTGACTTAATATCAAATGGACCACGTCATCAATTCATGAATACCGTCTCTGGGACGTAGATTTCCTATGAATTGGAATTTTATTAAAAAATTCGATATTGTCAATATTTTTATGAAGTAAATTTTGTGTTCACCTTAGCATATTAGTCATGTATATCTATTAGCAATTTTTAAATTTCATGTTGCTAGTTAATTACCGCTAATTAATATGAAATATTTTTGATTTTGATTGTCGATTATCAAAACAATATAAGAACTTATTTTAAAAATATAACGAATTATTTAGATACGAACCTTTTATTCTTGGTCCTTGATTACGACATCATTTGTGCTAATTTTACATCCAAGCAGCTCCTGAAACTATATCGCAGGTCATCTAGCTTATTGGCTCCCAGAGGGTACATGTAATTAAACAAAACCATTACAAGTTTAGTGTTATTTGTAAACACAATGGGCATAAGTTTTAATTAGCATTAACGATGACGTGGCCAAGAATGGAACTGACTTAATATCAAATGGACCACGTCATCAATTATGAATACCGTCTCTGGGACGTAGATTTCCTACGAATTGGAATTTTATATTAAATTCGATATTGTCAATATTTTATGAAGTAAATTTTGTGTTCACCTTAGCATATTAGTCATGTATTAGCAATGTTTAAATTTCATGTTGCTAGTTAATTACCGCTAATTAATATTAAATATTTTTTGATTTTGATTGTCGATTATCAAAACAACATAAGAACTTATTTTAAAAATATAACGAATTATTTAGATACGAACCTCTTATTCTTTGGTCCTTGATTTACGACATCCTTTGTTCTAATTTTACATCCGCGCAGCTCCTGAAACTACATCGCAGGTCATCTAGCTTATTGGCTCCCAGAGGGTACATGTAATTAAAACAAAACCATTACAAGTTTAGTGTTATTTGTAAACACAATGGGCATAAGTTTTAATTAGCATTAACGATGACGTGGCCAAGAATGGAACTGACTTAATATCAAATGGACCACGTCATCAATTATGAATACCGTCTCTGGGACGTAGATTTCCTACGAATTGGAATTTTATATTAAATTCGATATTGTCAATATTTTTATGAAGTAAATTTTGTGTTCACCTTAGCATATTAGTCATGTATATCTATTAGCAATTGTTTAAATTTCATGTTGCTAGTTAATTACCGCTAATTAATATTAAATATTTTTTGATTTTGATTGTCGATTATCAAAACAACATAAGAACTTATTTTAAAAATATAACGAATTATTTAGATACGAACCTCTTATTCTTTGGTCCTTGATTTACGACATCCTTTGTTCTAATTTTACATCCGCGCAGCTCCTGAAACTACATCGCAGGTCATCTAGCTTATTGGCTCCCAGAGGGTACATGTAATTAAAACAAAACCATTACAAGTTTAGTGTTATTTGTAAACACAATGGGCATAAGTTTTAATTAGCATTAACGATGACGTGGCCAAGAATGAACTGACTTAATATCAAATGGACCACGTCATCAATATATGAATACCGTCTCTGGGACGTAGATTTCCTACGAATTGGAATTTTATATTAAATTCGATATTGTCAATATTTTATGAAGTAAATTTTGTGTTCACCTTAGCATATTAGTCATGTATTAGCAATGTTTTAAATTTCATGTTGCTAGTTAATACCGCTAATTAATATTATTTTTTTTGATTGTCGATTATCAAAACAATATAAGAACTTATTTTAAAAATATAACGAATTATTTAGATACGAACCTTTATTCTTGGTCCTTGATTACGACATCATTTGTGCTAATTTTACATCCGCAGCTCCTGAAACTATATCGCAGGTCATCTAGCTTATTGGCTCCCAGAGGGTACATGTAATTAAACAAAAAACCATTACAAGTTTAGTGTTATTGTAAACACAATGGGCATAAGTTTTAATTAGCATTAACGATGACGTGGCCAAGAATGGAACTGACTTAATATCAAATGGACCACGTCATCAATTCATGAATTACACCTTAGCATATTAGTCATGTATATCTATTAGCAATTGTTTTAAATTTCATGTTGCTAGTTAATTACCGCTAATTAATATTAAATATTTTTTGATTTTGATTGTCAAAACAACATAAGAACTTATTTTAAAAATATAACGAATTATTTAGATACGAACCTCTTATTCTTTGGTCCTTGATTTACGACATCCTTTGTTCTAATTTTACATCCGCGCAGCTCCTGAAACTACATCGCAGGTCATCTAGCTTATTGGCTCCCAGAGGGTACATGTAATTAAAACAAAACCATTACAAGTTTAGTGTTATTTGTAAACACAATGGGCATAAGTTTTAATTAGCATTAACGATGACGTGGCCAAGAATGAACTGACTTAATATCAAATGGACCACGTCATCAATATATGAATACCGTCTCTGGGACGTAGATTTCCTACGAATTGGAATTTTATATTAAATTCGATATTGTCAATATTTTTATGAAGTAAATTTTGTGTTCACCTTAGCATATTAGTCATGTATTAGCAATGTTTCAAATTTCATGTTGCTAGTTAATTACCGCTAATTAATATTATTTTTTTGATTTTGATTGTCGATTATCAAAACAACATAAGAACTTATTTTAAAAATATAACGAATTATTTAGATACGAACCTCTTATTCTTTGGTCCTTGATTTACGACATCCTTTGTTCTAATTTTACATCCGCGCAGCTCCTGAAACTACATCGCAGGTCATCTAGCTTATTGGCTCCCAGAGGGTACATGTAATTAAAACAAAACCATTACAAGTTTAGTGTTATTTGTAAACACAATGGGCATAAGTTTTAATTAGCATTAACGATGACGTGGCCAAGAATGAACTGACTTAATATCAAATGGACCACGTCATCAATATATGAATACCGTCTCTGGGACGTAGATTTCCTACGAATTGGAATTTTATATTAAATTCGATATTGTCAATAATTTTATGAAGTAAATTTTGTGTTCACCTTAGCATATTAGTCATGTATTAGCAATGTTTAAATTTCATGTTGCTAGTTAATTACCGCTAATTAATATGAAATATTTTTGATTTTGATTGTCGATTATCAAAACAATATAAGAACTTATTTTAAAAATATATCGAATTATTTAGATACGAACCTCTTATTCTTTGGTCCTTGATTTACGACATCCTTTGTTCTAATTTTACATCCAGGTCATCTAGCTTTTTGGCTCCCAGAGGGTACATGAAATTAAAACAAAACCATTACAAGTTTAGTGTTTTAATTAGCATTAACGATGACGTGGCCAAGAATGGAACTGACTTAATATCAAATGGACCACGTCATCAATATATGAATACCATCTCTGGTACGTAGATTTCCTATGAATTGGAATTTTATTTAAAATATAATTTTTATGAAGTAAATTTTGTGTTCACCTTAGCATATTTAGTCATGTATATCTAGCAATTGTTTAAATTTCATGTTGCTAGTTAATTACCGCTAATTAATATTAAATATTTTTTGATTTTGATTGTTTCAAAACAACATAAGAACTTATTTTAAAAATATAACGAATTATTTAGATACGAACCTCTTTTCTTTGGTCCTTGATTTACGACATCCTTTGTTCTAATTTTACATCCACGCAGCTCCTGAAACTACATCGCAGGTCATCTAGCTTATTGGCTCCCAGAGGGTACATGTAATTAAAACAAAACCATTACAAGTTTAGTTTTATTTGTAAACACAATGGGCATAAGTTTTAATTAGCATTAACGATGACGTGGCCAAGAATGGAACTGACTTAATATCAAATGGACCACGTCATCAATTATGAATACCGTCTCTGGGACGTAGATTTCCTACGAATTGGAATTTTATATAAATTCGATATTGTCAATATTTTTATGAAGTAAATTTTGTGTTCACCTTAGCATCATTAGTCATGTATTAGCAATGTTTAAATTTCATGTTGCTAGTTAATTACCGCTAATTAATATTATTTTTTTTGATTTTGATTGTCGATTATCAAAACAATATAAGAACTTATTTTAAAAATATAACGAATTATTTAGATACGAACCTTTTATTCTTGGTCCTTGATTACGACATCATTTGTGCTAATTTTACATCCGCAGCTCCTGAAACTACATCGCAGGTCATCTAGCTTATTGGCTCCCAGAGGGTACATGTAATTAAACAAAACCATTACAAGTTTAGTGTTATTGTAAACACAATGGGCATAAGTTTTAATTAGCATTAACGATGACGTGGCCAAGAATGGAACTGACTTAATATCAAATGGACCACGTCATCAATTCATGAATACCGTCTCTGGGACGTAGATTTCCTACGAATTGGAATTTTATATTAAATTCGATATTGTCAATATTTTTATGAAGTAAATTTTGTGTTCACCTTAGCATATTTAGTCATGTATATCTATTAGCAATTTTTAAATTTCATGTTGCTAGTTAATTACCGCTAATTAATATTAAATTTTTTGATTTTGATTGTCGATTATCAAAACAACATAAGAACTTATTTTAAAAATATAACGAATTATTTAGATACGAACCTCTTATTCTTGGTCCTTGATTTACGACATCCTTTGTTCTAATTTTACATCCGCGCAGCTCCTGAAACTACATCGCAGGTCATCTAGCTTATTGGCTCCCAGAGGGTACATGTAATTAAAACAAAACCATTACAAGTTTAGTGTTATTTGTAAACACAATGGGCATAAGTTTTAATTAGCATTAACGATGACGTGGCCAAGTATAGAACTGACTTAATATCAAATGGACCACGTCATCAATATATGAATACCGTCTCTGGGACGTAGATTTCCTACGAATTGGAATTTTATTAAATTCGATATTGTCAATATTTTTATGAAGTAAATTTTGTGTTCACCTTAGCATATTTAGTCATGTATATCTATTAGCAATTATTAAATTTCATGTTGCTAGTTAATTACCGCTAATTAATATTAAATATTTTTGATTTTGATTGTCGATTATCAAAACAACATAAGAACTTATTTTAAAAATATAACGAATTATTTAGATACGAACCTTTTATTCTTTGGTCCTTGATTTACGACATCCTTTGTTCTAATTTTACATCCATCATCTAGCTTATTGGCTCCCAGAGGGTACATGAAATTAAAACAAAACCATTACAAGTTTAGTGTTATTTGTAAACACAATGGGCATAAGTTTTAATTAGCATTAACGATGACGTGGCCAAGAATGGAACTGACTTAATATCAAATGGACCACGTCATCAATTATGAATACCGTCTCTGGACGTAGATTTCCTATGAATTGGAATTTTATTTAAAAAATTCGATATTGTCAATATTTTTATGAAGTAAATTTTGTGTTCACCTTAGCATCTTTAGTCATGTAGCTAATTAATATTAATATTTTTTGATTTTGATTGTCGATTATCAAAACAACATAAGAACTTATTTTAAAAATATAACGAATTATTTAGATACGAACCTCTTTTTCTTTGGTCCTTGATTTACGACATCCTTTGTTCTAATTTTACATCCGCGCAGCTCCTGAAACTACATCGCAGGTCATCTAGCTTATTGGCTCCCAGAGGGTACATGTAATTAAAACAAAACCATTACAAGTTTAGTGTTATTTGTAAACACAATGGGCATAAGTTTTAATTAGCATTAACGATGACGTGGCCAAGAATGAACTGACTTAATATCAAATGGACCACGTCATCAATATATGAATACCGTCTCTGGGACGTAGATTTCCTACGAATTGGAATTTTATATTAAATTCGATATTGTCAATATTTTATGAAGTAAATTTTGTGTTCACCTTAGCATATTAGTCATGTATTAGCAATGTTTAAATTTCATGTTGCTAGTTAATTACCGCTAATTAATATTATTTTTTGATTTTGATTGTCGATTATCAAAACAACATAAGAACTTATTTTAAAAATATAACGAATTATTTAGATACGAACCTTTTATTCTTGGTCCTTGATTACGACATCATTTGTGCTAATTTTACATCCGCAGCTCCTGAAACTACATCGCAGGTCATCTAGCTTATTGGCTCCCAGAGGGTACATGTAATTAAACAAAACCATTACAAGTTTAGTGTTATTGTAAACACAATGGGCATAAGTTTTAATTAGCATTAACGATGACGTGGCCAAGAATGGAACTGACTTAATATCAAATGGACCACGTCATCAATTCATGAATACCGTCTCTGGGACGTAGATTTCCTACGAATTGGAATTTTATATTAAATTCGATATTGTCAATATTTTTATGAAGTAAATTTTGTGCACCTTAGCATATTAGTCATGTATATCTATTAGCAATTGTTTAAATTTCATGTTGCTAGTTAATTACCGCTAATTAATATTAAATATTTTTTGATTTTGATTGTCGATTATCAAAACAACATAAGAACTTATTTTAAAAATATAACGAATTATTTAGATACGAACCTCTTATTCTTTGGTCCTTGATTTACGACATCCTTTGTTCTAATTTTACATCCGCGCAGCTCCTGAAACTACATCGCAGGTCATCTAGCTTATTGGCTCCCAGAGGGTACATGTAATTAAAACAAAACCATTACAAGTTTAGTGTTATTTGTAAACACAATGGGCATAAGTTTTAATTAGCATTAACGATGACGTGGCCAAGAATAGAACTGACTTAATATCAAATGGACCACGTCATCAATTATGAATACCGTCTCTGGGACGTAGATTTCCTACGAATTGGAATTTTATATTAAATTCGATATTGTCAATATTTTTATGAAGTAAATTTTGTGTTCACCTTAGCATATTTAGTCATGTATATCTATTAGCAATTTTTAAATTTCATGTTGCTAGTTAATTACCGCTAATTAATATTAAATATTTTTGATTTTGATTGTCGATTATCAAAACAACATAAGAACTTATTTTAAAAATATAACGAATTATTTAGATACGAACCTTTTATTCTTTGGTCCTTGATTTACGACATCCTTTGTTCTAATTTTACATCCTCATCTAGCGGCTCCCAGAGGGTACATGTAATTAAAACAAAACCATTACAAGTTTAGTGTTATTTGTAAACACAATGGGCATAAGTTTTAATTAGCATTAACGATGACGTGGCCAAGAATGGAACTGACTTAATATCAAATGGACCACGTCATCAATATGAATACCGTCTCTGGGACGTAGATTTCCTACGAATTGGAATTTTATTTAAAAATTCGATATTGTCAATATTTTTATGAAGTAAATTTTGTGTTCACCTTAGCATATTAGTCATGTATATCTATTAGCAATTGTTTAAAATTTCATGTTGCTAGTTAATTACCGCTAATTAATATTAAATATTTTTTGATTTTGATTGTCGATTATCAAAACAACATAAGAACTTATTTTAAAAATATAACGAATTATTTAGATACGAACCTCTTATTCTTTGGTCCTTGATTTACGACATCCTTTGTTCTAATTTTACATCCGCGCAGCTCCTGAAACTACATCGCAGGTCATCTAGCTTATTGGCTCCCAGAGGGTACATGTAATTAAAACAAAACCATTACAAGTTTAGTGTTATTTGTAAACACAATGGGCATAAGTTTTAATTAGCATTAACGATGACGTGGCCAAGAATGGAACTGACTTAATATCAAATGGACCACGTCATCAATTATGAATACCGTCTCTGGGACGTAGATTTCCTACGAATTGGAATTTTATATCAAATTCGATATTGTCAATATTTTTATGAAGTAAATTTTGTGTTCACCTTAGCATATTAGTCATGTATATCTATTAGCAATTGTTTTAAATTTCATGTTGCTAGTTAATTACCGCTAATTAATATTAAATATTTTTTGATTTTGATTGTCGATTATCAAAACAACATAAGAACTTATTTTAAAAATATAACGAATTATTTAGATACGAACCTCTTATTCTTTGGTCCTTGATTTACGACATCCTTTGTTCTAATTTTACATCCGCGCAGCTCCTGAAACTACATCGCAGGTCATCTAGCTTATTGGCTCCCAGAGGGTACATGAATTAAAACAAAACCATTACAAGTTTAGTGTTATTTGTAAACACATGGGCATAAGTTTTAATTAGCATTAACGATGACGTGGCCAAGAATGAACTGACTTAATATCAAATGGACCACGTCATCAATATATGAATACCGTCTCTGGGACGTAGATTTCCTACGAATTGGAATTTTATATTAAATTCGATATTGTCAATATTTTTATGAAGTAAATTTTGTGTTCACCTTAGCATATTTAGTCATGTATATCTATTAGCAATTGTTTTAAATTTCATGTTGCTAGTTAATTACCGCTAATTAATATTAAATATTTTTTGATTTTGATTGTCGATTATCAAAACAACATAAGAACTTATTTTAAAAATATAACGAATTATTTTAGATACGAACCTTTTATTCTTGGTCCTTGATTACGACATCCTTTGTGCTAATTTTACATCCGCGCAGCTCCTGAAACTACATCGCAGGTCATCTAGCTTATTGGCTCCCAGAGGGTACATGTAATTAAAACAAAACCATTACAAGTTTAGTTTTATTTGTAAACACAATGGGCATAAGTTTTAATTAGCATTAACGATGACGTGGCCAAGAAGGAACTGACTTAATATCAAATGGACCACGTCATCAATATGAATACCGTCTCTGGGACGTAGATTTCCTACGAATTGGAATTTTATAAAATTCGATATTGTCAATATTTTTATGAAGTAAATTTTGTGTTCACCTTAGCATATTAGTCATGTATATCTATTAGCAATTGTTTTAAATTTCATGTTGCTAGTTAATTACCGCTAATTAATATTAAATATTTTTTGATTTTGATTGTCGATTATCAAAACAACATAAGAACTTATTTTAAAAATATAACGAATTATTTAGATACGAACCTCTTATTCTTTGGTCCTTGATTTACGACATCCTTTGTTCTAATTTTACATCCGCGCAGCTCCTGAAACTACATCGCAGGTCATCTAGCTTATTGGCTCCCAGAGGGTACATGTAATTAAAACAAAACCATTACAAGTTTAGTGTTATTTGTAAACACAATGGGCATAAGTTTTAATTAGCATTAACGATGACGTGGCCAAGAATGAACTGACTTAATATCAAATGGACCACGTCATCAATATATGAATACCGTCTCTGGGACGTAGATTTCCTACGAATTGGAATTTTATATTAAATTCGATATTGTCAATATTTTTATGAAGTAAATTTTGTGTTCACCTTAGCATTTTAGTCATGTATATCTATTAGCAATTTTTAAAATTTCATGTTGCTAGTTAATTACCGCTAATTAATATTAAATTTTTTTGATTTTGATTGTCGATTATCAAAACAACATAAGAACTTATTTTAAAAAATATAACGAATTATTTAGATACGAACCTCTTATTCTTTGGTCCTTGATTTACGACATCCTTTGTTCTAATTTTACATCCGCGCAGCTCCTGAAACTACATCGCAGGTCATCTAGCTTATTGGCTCCCAGAGGGTACATGTAATTAAAACAAAACCATTACAAGTTTAGTGTTATTTGTAAACACAATGGGCATAAGTTTTAATTAGCATTAACGATGACGTGGCCAAGAATGGAACTGACTTAATATCAAATGGACCACGTCATCAATTATGAATACCGTCTCTGGGACGTAGATTTCCTACGAATTGGAATTTTATATAAATTCGATATTGTCAATATTTTTATGAAGTAAATTTTGTGTTCACCTTAGCATATTAGTCATGTATATCTATTAGCAATTGTTTTAAATTTCATGTTGCTAGTTAATTACCGCTAATTAATATTAAATATTTTTTGATTTTGATTGTCGATTATCAAAACAACATAAGAACTTATTTTAAAAATATAACGAATTATTTAGATACGAACCTCTTATTCTTTGGTCCTTGATTTACGACATCCTTTGTTCTAATTTTACATCCGCGCAGCTCCTGAAACTACATCGCAGGTCATCTAGCTTATTGGCTCCCAGAGGGTACATGTAATTAAAACAAAACCATTACAAGTTTAGTGTTATTTGTAAACACAATGGGCATAAGTTTTAATTAGCATTAACGATGACGTGGCCAAGAATGAACTGACTTAATATCAAATGGACCACGTCATCAATTATGAATACCGTCTCTGGGACGTAGATTTCCTACGAATTGGAATTTTATAAAAAATTCGATATTGTCAATATTTTTATGAAGTAAATTTTGTGTTCACCTTAGCATATTAGTCATGTATATCTATTAGCAATTGTTTTAAATTTCATGTTGCTAGTTAATTACCGCTAATTAATATTAAATATTTTTTGATTTTGATTGTCTTATCAAAACAACATAAGAACTTATTTTAAAAATATAACGAATTATTTAGATACGAACCTCTTATTCTTTGGTCCTTGATTACGACATCCTTTGTTCTAATTTTACATCCGCGCAGCTCCTGAAACTACATCGCAGGTCATCTAGCTTATTGGCTCCCAGAGGGTACATGTAATTAAAACAAAACCATTACAAGTTTAGTGTTATTTGTAAACACAATGGGCATAAGTTTTAATTAGCATTAACGATGACGTGGCCAAGAATGGAACTGACTTAATATCAAATGGACCACGTCATCAATTATGAATACCGTCTCTGGGACGTAGATTTCCTACGAATTGGAATTTTATATTAAATTCGATATTGTCAATATTTTTATGAAGTAAATTTTGTGTTCACCTTAGCATCTTAGTCATGTATATCTATTAGCAATTATTTAAATTTCATGTTGCTAGTTAATTACCGCTAATTAATATTAAATATTTTTTGATTTTGATTGTCGATTATCAAAACAACATAAGAACTTATTTTAAAAATATAACGAATTATTTAGATACGAACCTCTTATTCTTTGGTCCTTGATTACGACATCCTTTGTTCTAATTTTACATCCGCGCTCCTGAAACTACATCGCAGGTCATCTAGCTTATTGGCTCCCAGAGGGTACATGTAATTAAAACAAAACCATTACAAGTTTAGTGTTATTTGTAAACACAATGGGCATAAGTTTTAATTAGCATTAACGATGACGTGGCCAAGAATGGAACTGACTTAATATCAAATGGACCACGTCATCAATTCATGAATACCGTCTCTGGGACGTAGATTTCCTACGAATTGGAATTTTATATCAAATACGATATTGTCAATATTTTATGAAGTAAATTTTGTGTACACCTTAGCATATTAGTCATGTATATCTATTAGCAATTGTTTTAAATTTCATGTTGCTAGTTAATTACCGCTAATTAATATTAAATATTTTTTGATTTTGATTGTCGATTATCAAAACAACATAAGAACTTATTTTAAAAATATAACGAATTATTTAGATACGAACCTCTTATTCTTTGGTCCTTGATTTACGACATCCTTTGTTCTAATTTTACATCCGCGCAGCTCCTGAAACTACATCGCAGGTCATCTAGCTTATTGGCTCCCAGAGGGTACATGTAATTAAAACAAAACCATTACAAGTTTAGTGTTATTTGTAAACACAATGGGCATAAGTTTTAATTAGCATTAACGATGACGTGGCCAAGAATGGAACTGACTTAATATCAAATGGACCACGTCATCAATATATGAATACCGTCTCTGGACGTAGATTTCCTACGAATTGGAATTTTATATTAAATTCGATATTGTCAATATTTTTATGAAGTAAATTTTTGTTTCACCTTAGCATATTAGTCATGTATATCTATTAGCAATTGTTTTAAATTTCATGTTGCTAGTTAATTACCGCTAATTAATATTAAATATTTTTTGATTTTGATTGTCGATTATCAAAACACATAAGAACTTATTTTAAAAATATAACGAATTATTTAGATACGAACTTATTCTTTTGGTCCTTGATTTACGACATCCTTTGTTCTAATTTTACATCCGCGCAGCTCCTGAAACTACATCGCAGGTCATCTAGCTTATTGGCTCCCAGAGGGTACATGAATTAAAACAAAACCATTACAAGTTTAGTGTTATTTGTAAACACAATGGGCATAAGTTTTAATTAATTAACGATTGACGTGGCCAAGAATGGAACTGACTTATTCAAAATGGACCACGTCATCAATATATGAAATCTCTGGGACGTAGATTTCCTACGAATTGGAATTTTTATTAAATTCGATATTGTCAATATTTTATGAAGTAAATTTTTGT